>NW_028158653.1:0-13487 GCF_964263955.1 Coregonus lavaretus | reverse complement strand
TAGGAGGGGATACATGTGTGAAATGTTCAAAGATAAAGCCTCTGTTTTTCTCGAAGGTGAACTATTGTAATCACAAAACCACACATACCTCCTAAAGAAGTCTCGAGGTATTGCTCGCCTGAGGTAGAGTACCTTATGATAAGCTGTAGACCACATTATCTACCAAGAGAGTTCTCATCTATATTATTCGTAGCCGTCTATTGACCACCACAAACCGATGCTGGCACTAAGACCGCAATCAACGAGCTGTATAAGGCCATAAGCAAACAAGAAAATGCTCATCCAGAAGTGGCGCTCCTAGTGGCCGGGGATATTAATGCAGGCAAACTTTAAATCCGTTTTACCTAATTTCTACCAGCATGTCACATGTGCAACCAGAGGGTAAAAAACTATAGACCACCTTTACTCCACAGACAGAGACACATACAAAGCTCTCCCTCCCCTCCATTTGGCAAATCTGACCATAATTCTATCCTCCTGATTCCTGCTTACAAGCAAAAACTAAAGCAGGAAGTACCAGTGACTCACTCAATACGGATATTGAATATTGAAAGGCTGGTCATGGCTCACATCAACAGCATCATCCCGGATACCCTAGACCCACTCCAATTCGCATACCGCCCCAACAGATCCACAGATGATGCAATCTCAATCGCACTCCACACTGCCCTTTCCCACCTGGACAAAAGGAACATCTATGTGTTCCTTGGTAGAGCATGGCGCTTGCAACGCCAGGGTTGTGGGTTCGTTTCCCACGGGGGGCCAGTATGAAAAATGTATGCACTCACTAACTGTAAGTCGCTCTGGATAAGAGCATCTGCTAAAATGACTAAAAATGTAAAAAATGTATGTGAGAATGCTGTTCATTGACTACAGCTCAGCGTTCAACACCATAGTGCCCACAAAGCTCATCACTAAGCTAAGGACCCTGGGACTAAACACCTTCCTCTGCAACTGGATCCTGGACTTCCTGACGGGCCACCCCCAGGTGGTAAGGGTAGGCAACAACACGTCTACCACGCTGATCCTCAACCCTCAGGGGTGTGTGTTTAGTCCCCTCCTGTACTCCCTGTTCACCTACGACTGTGTGGCCAAACATGACTCGAACACCATCATTAAGTTTGCTGACGACACAACAGTGGTAGGCCTGATCACTGACAATGATGAGACAGCCTATAGGGAGGAGGTCAGAGACCTGGCAGTGTGGTGCCAGGACAACAACCTCTCCCTCAATGTGAGCAAGACAAAGGAGCTGATCGTGGACTACAGGAAAAGGCGGGCCGAACAGGCCCCCATTAACATCAACGGGGCTGTAGTGGAGCGGGTCGAGCATTTCAAGTTCCTTGGTGTCCACATCACCAACGTACTATCATGGTCCAAACACACCAAGACAGTCGTGAAGAGGGCACGACAACACCTTTTCCCCCTCAGGAGACTGAAAAGATTTGGCATGGGTCCCCAGATCCTCAAAAAAGTTATACAGCTACACCATCAAGAGCATCCTGACCAGTTGCATCACCGCCTGGTATGGCAACTGTTCGGCATCTGACCGTAAGGCGCTACAGAGGGTAGTGCGTACGGCCCAGTACATCACTGGGGCCAAGCTTCCTGCCATCCAGGATCTATATACTAGGCGGTGTCAGAGTGGCGCAGTGGTCTAAGGCACTGTATTGCAGTGCTAGCTGTGCCATTAGAGATCCTGGTTCGAATCCAGGCTCTGTCGTAGCCGGCCGCGACCGGGAGACCCATGGGGCGGCGCACAATTGGCCCAGCGTCGTCCAGGATAGGGGAGGGAATGGCCGGCAGGGATGTAGCTCAGTTGGTTGATCATGGCGTTTGCAATGGCAGGGTTGTGGGTTCGATTCCCACGGGGGGCCAGTAAAAATAAATAAATATATATATATAAAAAAAAAAGAAATAAAAAAAAGAATGATGTATGTACTCACTAACTGTAAGTCACTCTGGATAAGAGCGTCTGCTAAATGACTAAAATGTAAATGAAAGCCCAAAAAATTGTCAAAGAGTCCAGTCACCCAAGTCACGGCAAGCGGTACCGGAGTGCCAAGTCTAGGACCAAAAGGCTCCTTAACAGCTTCTACCCCCAAGCCATAAGACTGCTGAACAATTAATCAAATGGCCACCCAGGCTATCTACATTGACACCCAACCCCCCTCCATTTGTTTTAACACTGCTGCTACCCGCTGTCTATTATCTTTGCATAGTCACTTTACCCCTACCTACATGTACAAATTACCTCAACTAACATGTACCCCCGCACATTGACTCGGTACTGGTACCCCTGTATATAGCCTCGTTATAGTTTTATTTTTTTTTTTAAAAAAATTGGGGGGGGGGGGGCAGTTCAGCTTAATATTGCAGATAGATTGTAACTTCCATCAATGTAATTGTCTGCATCACTTCCAATCCCCCATGTTTTTTTATATATATACTCCCCTTTATTACTTTTCAACCCCGCCATCCTTTCCCTACTTGGGGTAAATTAGTGAACAACAATGCCCAGGCCTCTACTTCCAGCCTATACGTACTATCTACACCTTATGGACACAGTCAATTTTACAATAATTCTATTTTATTTGTTTTTGCTCCTGAACTTCTTCTACTCTCAACCTCTCCGATAATTTTCATGATGTCCATCCGGTTTGCTTCTATATGCCATATCTTTCTAACTGTGCTCTTTCCCAAAAGCTCCCAACATACAACCTATATACTTATTATGGACACAGTATGCTTACATTATTAGTTATCTTGTTATTATTTGTTGTTATTTGTTATTAGTCCCATCCTTCAACTCCATTCAATACCTCCCATCTATCTCTTAACACCATCCATATAGGATTTCTATTTGCCATATATATTTCAACCGTACTGTGATGTTTTACAAAAGTTCTGAATGTTTCTATTCTCATTGCTTCTACAGATTGTGAATAAAAACATTTTTTTTTTGCTAAAAGTATTATTATATTATTGATCGATTGACTATGACTTTTCAGATCACCCAGTATGGCTATCTGGAAGGTTAGCTCCAGGTAAATATTGCAATCCTTTAGCCATTCCTGGACCTGTGTCCAAAAACAAGCTACAAATGGACAGAACCAAAACAAATGATCTAATGATTCTGTCTCTTCACAGCAAAATCTGCAGAGCTGGGAATATTGTATCCCCCATATAAATAACATTCTATTGGTAGCAAGAATTTTATATAATAATTTAAATTGAAAGATTCTAATTTTTGAATCTGGTGTCGTTTTGCGTGTCAGTTCATAAACACTATGCCATGGAATCGGTACGTCAAAAATCTCTTCCCAACTATTTTGCAATCTATATGGGACGGCTGTCAATCCTTTGGTCCTTAAGTGAAACTGATATACTTTTTTATTTATCACAGTTTTCCTTAACCAATTATGTTTTTTAATGCAAGGCCGACAGACAAGTTCCTTACTTTCTCCCCCTTCCACTTTCCTCTTCCACTTTTGCGGTAAGGCTTCAATTATTTGGTTGTAATTTTGGGTAGAGCAGACATTTCCATATGTTAGCTGCATGTGCGACATAACTCCACCAGTCCTACCGATGATATAATTTACGAAGATTATACCTTTTTTAAACATTCTGTCAAAAAATAAAGGTTTTTTGTCAATTAGTATATTTGATTTTAACCAAAATATTTGTTGCATTATTTGTTCTGTCATTTCTGGAGGATTAAATTGAAATTGCAACCAACTTTCTATGGCTTGTTTTAGAAATAGTGATATTTGGGAGATTATTTCCTTTTCAAATAACTGAAAATGAGTGGTTGTAATCTGAAAAAAGGGAAAAAGGCCATTCTTGAACATTGGGTGAGACAATCTTACTAATTTGCTTGAGAACCAGTTTCGGATTTAAGTATAACTTTTGTATGACTGAAGCTTTTAGTGATAGGTCTAATGCTTTAATATTTAATCATTTCTGTCCTCCGAATTCATATTCATTATATAAATAGGCCCTTTTAATTTTGTCTGGCTTGCCGTTCCAAATAAAATTGAATATTTGTTTCTCATATAATTTAAAAAACTGTTCGTAGGCAAGACCATAAGCAAATAGGTAAACTGGGATAATACTAAAGAGTTAATCAGGGTGATTTTTCCACAAATTGACAGGTATTTACCTTTCCATGGTAGCAAGATCTTATCTATTTTTGCTAACTTTCTATTAAAATTTATTGAAGTGAGATCATTTATTTCCTTTGGGATATGTATTCCTAGTATATCCACATCACCATCAGACCATTTTATTGGTAAACTACATGGTCATGTAAAAATTATATTTTTTAGTGATCCAATACGTAATATAGTACATTTGTCATAATTTGGTTGTAATCCAGAGAGGTTAGAAAATGTATCTAGTTCCTCTATGAGGCTGTGGAGGGATTCTAGTTGTGGATTTAAAAGAAAACATGAATCATCAGCGTAAAATGACACCTTTGTTTTTAAGCCCTGGATTTCTAATCCTCTGATATTATTATTGGATCTGATTTTAATAGCTAACATCTCGATGGCCACAAAAAATAGATATGCCGATAGTAGACAACCTTGTTTCACTCCTCTTGACAGTTTAAAACTTTCTGAGAAATAGCCATTATTTACTATTTTACACCTAGGGTTACTATACATGATTTTGACCCATTTTATAAGAGATTCTCCAAAATTGAAATGCTCCAGGCATTTATATATAAACCCCAATCGTACTTTATCAAATTTTCGAAGTCTGCTATGAATAGCAGGCCTGGTTTCCCATACTTTCCATAGTGTTCTATTGTTTCCAATACTTGCCTTATATTATCTCCAATATATCTTCCATGTAAAAAACCTGTCTGATTAGAATGAATAATATCCGACAATACCTTTTTAATTCTATGCGCTATACATTTTGCTAGAATTTTTGCATCACAACACTGAAGTGTAAGGGGCCTCCAATTTTTTAAATGGACTGGATATTTATATTTTCCACTTGTATCCTGTTTCAGTAATAATGAGATCAGACCTTCTTCTTGAGCGTCAGATAATCTACCATTTACATAGGAGTGGTTAAAACATGCTAATAACGGTCCTCTTAGTATATGAAAAAAGGTTTGGTATACCTCGACTGGTATGCCATCCAACCCTGGAGTTTTCCCGGACTTAAAGTCTTTAATTGCATCCAGAAGTTCCTCCTCTGTAATTTCACCTTCACATGAGTCTTTCTGTATGGCTGTTAATTTTACATTATCAATAGAAAAAAAATCTCTACAATTAGCTTCAGTTAGAGGAGATGGAGGCGACTGAAAAGAAAACATATGCTTAAAGTACTTTGTTTCCTCCTTCAAAATATCATTTGGTGAATCATGGGTGACTCCGTCAATTGTAACCAGTTTCATTAAGTTCTTTTTGGTAGCATTCCTATGTTGAAGATTAAAAAATAATTTTGTGCATTTTTCCCATATTCCATCCAGTTTGCTTTATTTTTATAATATATTGATTGATCTTTCTTGAATAAGTTTCTCCATTTCTTTTAGTTTTTCCTCTAATTTATTCTGAGCCTCTATGTTACAGTTTTTATTGCCATCTATCTGTTCTGTTAGACTTTCTATTTCCTTTGTTAGTATAAACTCTTTTGACCTAAATTGCTTTTGTTTTCGAGATGAGTACTGAATTGCATTGTCACGATCGTCGGATACAGAGGACCAAGGCGCAGCGTTGAAGGCGAACATACTTTTATTATTTAGAATGAACACACGAACAAAACAACAAACGATAACGTGACGTCCTCGGTTCTAACACAAACCTATACTGGAACAAGATCCCACATAAAACAATGCCAAACGGCTACCTAAGTATGGCTCCCAATCAGAGACAACGAGCTACAGCCGTCTCCGATTGGGAGCCACCCTGGCCAACATAGAAATACAAAACTAGAACAAACAAAGAAAACTCACACCCTGGCTCAACATACAAGTGTCCCCAGAGCCAGGTCGTGACATGCATGGCCTCTAAAGGCACATTTAAAGGTGTCCCATACAATAAGTGGATTTGCTGTACCTATGTTATGTCGGAAAAAGTCTGTTATAAATTCCTTTGTTCTAATTATAAATAAATTATCATCCAATAGGCTTTGATTACATTTCCAATATCCTCGCCCACGTGGAAATTCAGTAAGAGTAATGTATATGCCAATTATATGATGGTTGACCGCATTCTGTCCCCTATCAACACTTTTAAAACTTTTGGTGCCAACGAGAATGAGATAAGAAAGAAGTCAATACGACTAGCTTCATTGAGTCTCCGCCATGTATATCTCACTAGATCAGTATATTTAAGCCTCCATATATCTACTAGTTCTAATGTATCCATGACATTCACAATTTCCTTAAGAGCATGTGGGTGATTGTTTGTGGTGTGATTTCCTTTACAGTCCATTGAGCTATTTAAAACAGTATTATAATCCCCGACCATAATAATAGTGTCTTGAATTGCTTGCAGGGTTGATAATTTATTATATATATTGTCAAAGAAGTGTGGATCATCATTATTTGGTCCGTAAAGGTTAATGAGCCATATCTGTTTATGGTCCAATAACATATTTAAAATAATCCATCTACCTTGCGTATCCATTTGTACAATTTGTACATTCGGATCGAAATTACTATTAATTAATATCATCACCCCTTTTGAATTTCTTTGCCCATGGGAGAAGTATATTATGTTTGTAAATTTACCAATAAAAAATACCGTAATGATTGAGTGTCCATATAGCTGTACCGTGATATTTGCATTGCTACTGAGTAACCCTTCAATTGTTCTCCACTAATTCCCCCGCTAAAGCCCCTCCCCATCCCAAGTTGAGCCGTCATCCCAGTGATCAGCATCCCACTCACGTCCCTCCGGATCCCTAAGGCCCCGAGAGGCCAGGACCCATCCATCGAAAACAGCACACAGTGCCATCCACAAAACAGAAGCAGATTAACCACCAAAAGCATTTCCAATGCTGTCACCTCTCTCTCTCTCTCTCTCTCTCTCTCTCTCTCTCTCTCTCTCTCTCTCTCTATATATATATATATATATATATATATATATATATACTATTAAAAAATATATATGCATATCCTATTTTCCATCATTATCAATTAATATGTGTAATAATGTTGGCAGTTCATGCGTAGGATTTTAACATATAACCCGGATTGCCATTGTATTTAATTTAATTTATTGACAAGCAATTATTATCCTAGCAAATAATTCCCGTGGTCCATCCCATACCCCCTCCCCGACATCCCCACCCCCCCACAACAGATGCCGAACAAACACACACGCACATACTCACATACTCCAACACACTCAACCCCCCTCCTCCACAATCCATCATAAAATCAGATACTCAACGGCTGTTATATCCCAGAGCCCAACTCAAGAAAGGACCTGATTTACGAGTGCACATACAGTTAAAGCTGATTGAGAAAGCATGCGGATTGAGCAGAAATTGACAACAATGTGAGATTTGATTAATCTACTTAATCTATGTCAAGTTCTAGGTGATGGAGATCAGATCCACCCTCTTCACCTGAGACACAAACACGCTGATCCCCTGTTGTAACCATTTCCCCAAGCATCTCTGTGCAGTCAGACCTTTGATTATTTTGTGCCACCTGGGCCACAATGATAAACCCCCTCTCTGATTGTCCAAGTGTGACCCCCTCCCCATGGGTTACTGCAGCCAGTGTTGCCAGCACTGCCACTACCTGGGTGGGGGTACCCCACCGGAATCCCCACCGGCTAGGTAAAAGGTCGTCAAGGTTCTCATTAGTAGCTTTAAGAATTTCCTTGTATATATTGCTCTCCCATCAGGGGGCTCTGGCTTTGTAGGACCAACCCTGCCAGGCAGGCTCAGAATCTTGAGGGGGCGGTGCTGCTCAAGTAGGTCTCTGACCGCATTTATTTCTCTGTTTAGGCTGCATACTCACAGCAGGTCCATAAAAGAGATGGGAACTTATCTTTGGTGTATGGGTCGCTCAGGTGGGTGTCCACGATATAGGGTTAGGGATCTTTCCATCATGATAGGACAATAAAAAATTAGATTAGATGTATACTATATTTAAAAATGTATATCCCTCATCTACACAAAATTGAAAGCTCTCTCTCACTACCCCTGCTCACAGACCCCCGTCGGCTCTGGGATATGCAACCATTTCCCCTCTCACTCACTTAAAGCCGCACCTTTTCAAACACAAAAATGCACACCACATGGTTGACTGCGGAAAAAATGGTCTGAGTGTGCAAACGCACCCGCATCCACACCTGCCGCAAGGGGGAAAGGACGCCAGAGAGAACACAGGACCAACTACAAAAACCATCTGCCAAAACAACAACCGCCCGCCAAAAAAGCCATGTTCTAATTATTTGTATTTAAAGATGTATTATTCTGCTTGTTATCTTTTCTTGTTATATCGTTTTATCCTTTTATAAAATACTATACTTACTATAAATGTTCTTTAATATTACAATCCCTATCATTGCTAGTATTGGGTGCTCCATTATTCGACTCCTCTATTACAACTTTTAGAATAGCCATGGAGTAGTCTTTGTGTCTCTGAACATTTGGTTGTCGATATACAGTTTATCCACCACGAGTGCAACACGTTTACCTTTTAATCTGTTTTCCTTGAAGATTGGATACAGAACTTTGCGCCTTTCTGCAATCTCCCTCGGGAACTGATCATTCATGTCTATTTTCGTGCCAGCAAGTCTTTGTCACCGTTTCGGCCGAGGCTGCTCCTCCTCCTGGTTCGGGCAGGCTTCGGCGGTCGTCGTCCCCGGAGTACTAGCTGCCACCGATCTATGTTTCATGTTCGTTTGGTTTTGTCTTGATGTTGTACACCTGTGTCTTGTTAGTCCTCGTTAGTGTCCTATTTAGTTCTCGTTGTGTGTGTTTGTCTTTGTGTGTGATTGCTCTTCTGTTTCGTGTTGGAGCTACGTACTTCCCTCCAGTGTTTTGGAGAGGTTTTTCGCACATGTTAGTGCGCCGTTTGTTTGACGCCTGTGTGCGCCGTTATTTCGCCTTCGGGCTTATTGTGCTTATTTTCTACGTGAATATTGCACTAAAGTCTTTTGGACTGAGCTTCTGCGTCCTGCGCTTGATTCATGCACCACACCCACCTTCAGCACTCCTTGACATAAAAAATTGGAATCAGCAGGATCTGCAGTTACGCCTGAGTCGCTCGAGGAGCATGTTCGCGGCCAAGATGACCAGATACGACAACTGGGGACCGCTCTACAGGACGTCATCAACACCCTGCACCAATGGGAGGCCATCGGGGTACCCACACCTCCACCTACCCTGCCAACCCCATCGGCCGGTCCACCAGTCCCAGGTCCGGAACCCAGGGGGATTCGGCTCTCGCTCCCGAGGGCGTATGACGGAACAGCTGCCGGGTGTCAGGGGTTCCTCCTGCAGGTGGAGCTCTACCTGGCCACTGTACACCCAGCGTTTCTGCCCTCATCTCCTGTCTCACGGGCAAGGCGTTGGAGTGGGCTAACGCAGAGTGGAGGAAGATGGACGCCAACACCATCTCCTACGCCGAGTTCTCCCGCCGCTTCAAGGCCGTGTTCGACCATCCACCTGAGGGCAAAGCGGCGGGGGAGCGTCTAGTCCACCTGAGACAGGGGAGGAGGAGCGCACAGGCGTTTGCTCTAGAGTTCCGGACTCTAGCGGCGGACGCAGGGTGGAATGAACGGGCCCTCATCGACCATTTTCGATGTAGCCTACGGGAGGACGTTCAACGTGAGTTGGCCTGCAGGGATACCCATCTCACCTTCGACCAGTTGGTCGATATGTCCATCCGTCTGGACACCCTGCTGGCCACCCGTGGACGTCCCGAGGGGGGTCCGTCCATTCCGCCCTCCGGCACCTCCGAGCCGAGCCCTATGGAGCTCGGGGGTGCCGGCGCTAGAGAAAGGAGGAGGAGGAGCCCGAGGGGGCCTGTCTCCTGCACCAAGTGCGGTCGTGGAGGGCACACTGCGGCCAGGTGCTGGGGAGGGTTCTCCGGGGGAGAAGACAACAGGCCACGCACTGGGGGGGCCTCCCAGGTGAGTAGACGTCCCACTTACCCAGAGCTTTCTGTTGCGCACTTTTGTATACCTGTGTGTTTTCCACAGGTTGCACCTCATTCCCAGCATAAGCCGCTAGTAGATTCAGGCGCAGCTGGGAATTTTGTTGCCTTAGATAGCCGCCCGTTGGGGTCGGGGTTGATTAGGGAGATCACAGCACCACTTAGGATGTGTGCGCAGGGGGGTCATGAAGAGACTATACAGCTGTATCTGATCGACTCTCCTGCGTACCCAGTGGTGCTGGGAATTCCCTGGTTAAGCACCCATAACCCTGCTATTTCGTGGCAACAGAGGGCTCTCGATGGGTGGTCTGCTCAGTGCGAGGGGCGATGTCTGGGTGTTTCCGTGGGGGCGACTTCGTTGGAAAGTCCAAACCAAGTGCCCGCACTGCACATTCCGCCTGAATATGGGGATTTAGCTCTCGTGTTTAGTAAAACTAGGGCGACGCAGTTGCCTCCTCATAGACAGGGGGATTGTGCGATTGATCTCCAGGCAGGAGCAGCGCTCCCACGGAGCCACGTGTATCCTTTGTCTCAAGAGGAGAGAAAAGCTATGGAGACTTACATAGCCGAATCTTTGAGACAGGGATACATTTGGCCCTCCACTTCTCCCGCCTCCTCGAGTTTCTTTTTTGTGAAGAAGAAAGATGGAGGGTTGCGCCCGTGCATTGATTACCGTGGTCTCAATCAGATTACTGTGAAATACAGTTATCCACTCCCTCTGATTGCGACCATGACAGAGTCATTGCATGGAGCGCGGTTTTTCACAAAATTGGATCTCAGGAGCGCGTATAACTTGGTGCGCATTAGGGAGGGCGACGAATGGAAGACAGCGTTTAGTACCACGTCAGGTCATTTCGAATATCTCGTCATGCCATATGGGTTGATGAATGCTCCATCAGTCTTCCAATCCTTCGTAGATGACATTTTCCGGGATATGCAGGGACAAGGTGTGGTCGTGTACATTGATGACATTCTGGTGTACTCGTCTACCCGAGCCGAGCATATAACCCTGGTGCGTCGTGTATTGAGGAGGCTGTTGGAGCACGACCTATATGTCAAGGCAGAGAAATGTCTGTTTTTCCAGGAGTCGG
The DNA here is from genome assembly GCF_964263955.1 of Coregonus lavaretus. Classification (NCBI taxonomy): domain Eukaryota; kingdom Metazoa; phylum Chordata; class Actinopteri; order Salmoniformes; family Salmonidae; genus Coregonus; species Coregonus lavaretus. Next base: position 2,261 of record NW_028158653.1, on the reverse strand, counting down.
TCTCCTTTTTGGGTTATCGGTTGTCCGCGTCAGGGGTGAGAATGGAGGTGGATCGTGTGTCCGCTGTGCGTAATTGGCAAACTCCAACCACTGTAAAAGAGGTGCAGCAGTTCTTGGGCTTTGCGAATTACTACCGGAGGTTTATCCGGGGTTTTGGACAGGTGGCAGCTCCCATCACGTCCCTTCTGAAAGGGGGTCCGGTGCGCCTGCAGTGGTCAGCTGATGCGGACAGGGCCTTTAGGAGACTGAAGGACCTGTTTACGTCGGCTCCGGTGCTGGCGCATCCGGATCCCGCATTACCCTTTCAGGTTGAGGTAGACGCGTCTGAGGCTGGTATAGGGGCCGTTCTCTCTCAACGGTCCGGCACGCCACCTAAACTCCGCCCCTGTGCTTTTGACTCAAAAAAGCTCAGCCCGGCGGAGCGTAACTATGACGTTGGGGACAGGGAGCTGTTAGCTGTAGTTCAAGCCCTTAAGGTGTGGAGGCATTGGCTTGAGGGGGCTCAACACCCTTTCCTCATTTTGACTGACCATCGGAACCTGGAGTACATCCGGGCAGCGAGGAGACTGAACCCTCGCCAGGCTCGATGGAGTATGTTTCTCACCAGGTTCGTATTTAAAATCACGTACATCCCTGGGTCCCAGAATGGTAAGGCAGATGCGCTGTCCCGGCGGTATGACACGGAGGAGAGGTCCGTTGAGCCTACTCCCATACTACCGGAGTCTTGCCTTGTGGCACCGGTGGTGTGGGAGGTCGATGCCGAAATCGAGCAAGCGTTGCGTACCGACCCCAGCCCTCCACAGTGTCCTGAGGGTCGGAAGTACGTTCCGCTCGAGATTCGGGATCGACTCATTTACTGGGCTCACACGTCACCCTCCTCTGGACATCCGGGTATTGGCCGGACAGTGCATTGCCTTAGCACTAAATACTGGTGGCCCACTTTGGCTAGGGATGTGAGGGTTTATGTCTCCTCCTGCTCGGTGTGCGCCCAGTGTAAGGCGCCCCGACATCTGCCCAGGGGTAAGTTACAACCCCTGCCCGTTCCACAACGACCATGGTCCCACCTCTCGGTGGATTTTGTGACAGACCTTCCCCTCTCTCAGGGGAATACCACCATCCTGGTCGTTGTGGACCGGTTCTCTAAGGCCTGTCGTCTTCTCCCTATGTCGGGTCTTCCTACTGCCCTACAGACCGCTGAGGCCCTATTTACCCACGTCTTCCGGCATTACGGGGTACCCGAGGATATAGTGTCTGATCGAGGCCCCCAGTTTACCTCCCGTGTTTGGAGAGCGTTCATGGAGCGTTTGGGGGTCTCGGTTAGCCTTACCTCAGGGTACCACCTGGAGAGTAACGGGCAGGTAGAACGTGTCAACCAGGATGTGGGTAGGTTTCTGAGGTCGTATTGCCAGGGCCGGCCGGAGGAGTGGGCACGGTACATTCCCTGGGCCGAGATGGCCCAGAACTCTCTCCGCCACTCCTCTACCAACCTAACCCCCTTCCAATGTGTGTTAGGTTACCAGCCGGTTCTGGCACCTTGGCAGCAGAGCCAGATCGAGGCCCCTGCGGTGGATGATTGGATGAGGCGCTCGGAAGAGACGTGGAACGCTGCCCACGTCCACCTGCAGCGGTCCGTCCTTCGTCACAAGGCGAGCGCCGATCTCCACCGCAGTGAGGGGCCGGTGTACGCACCCGGAGATCGAGTCTGGCTCTCTACCAGAAAGCTACCCCTCCGCCTGCCCTGCCGGAAGCTGGGTCGGCGGTTTGTGGGGCCCTTTAAAGTCCTGAGAAGATTGAACGAGGTGTGTTATAGGTTACATCTACCTGTTGAGTATAAGAATATTAACCCCTCGTTCCATGTGTCTCTTCTCAGGCCGGTGGTAGCTGGTCCACTCCAGGACAATGAGATAGGGGAGACTCCTCCGCCCCCACTGGACATCGAGGGGGCTCCGGCGTACACCGTTCGGTCCATCTTGGACTCAAGACGCCGGATGGGGGGTCTCCAGTATCTCGTGGAGTGGGAGGGGTACGGCCCGGAGGAGCGGTGCTGGGTGCCGCGGAGGGACATCCTAGACCCATCTCTCCTGTCGGAGTTCCACCGGGACCATCCCGCGCGCCCTGCTCCGCGTCCTCCTGGTCGTCCCCGAGGCCGGGGTCGGCGCACGGCTGGAGCCGCGCGTCAAGGGGGGGGGTACTGTCACGGTTTCGGCCGAGGCTGCTCCTCCTCCTGGTTCGGGCAGGCTTCGGCGGTCGTCGTCCCCGGA
>NW_028158654.1:10000-32500 GCF_964263955.1 Coregonus lavaretus | reverse complement strand
CTCTTATCAATTTGTAAATAATGGTGCATGGAGAATGGTGTTATTTCTGTCAGAAAAATTAAGTAGACATTGTTCCACTTGGAACTGGCAGGTTGCTTGACCTTATTGATCACGCGTACAGGTGGTGGAATTAAGTCTAGGTCAGAATACGGTGTATTTTTTAGTCATTTTAGCAGACGCTCTTATCCGGAGCGACTTACAGTTAGCGAGCGCATACATTTTTCATACTGGCCCCCCCCGTGGGAAGCGAACCCACAACCCTGGCGTTGCAAGCGCCATGCTCTACCAACTGAGCTACAGGACACCTCCTCTCCACCTTAGTTTATATGATCTCCACCTCGAACGAATAGCAGGTGAACAACACACTATTCTCATGCTTAAGTTCCAGGTCAGATAACGCACAGAGAGAAAAGTGCATTAAAAGAGATTTACGTTCCATTTACGCGTGGCGCTTAACTCGGGTCGGACTCCCCCCCCCTAGCTGTCTAACATCTATACTCTCCCACTATGTAGCTATCAACAAAACCTGCCTATGGAAACAGTACTTTATGAACTTCCCCCAATAGCTGTCTAACATCTATACTCTCCCACTATGTAGCTATCAACAAAACCTGCCTATGGAAACAGTACTTTATGAAGGGACATAAAGTTTAACCATACTGAACCTTGTATCCAGTCAAAATATAATAAAATGTCCCAACAAGTTTTACAATGTCATATCCAATATCATTAAACTAGTTATGTCAATGTCATATGCAATATCATTAAACTAGTTATGTCAATGTCATATTCCATATCATTAAACTAGTTATGTCAATACCATATCCCATATCATTAAACTAGTTATGTCAATACCATATCCCATATCATTAAACTAGTTATGTCAATACCATATCCCATATCATTAAACTAGTTGTGTCAATACCATATCCCATATCATTAAACTAGTTATGTCGATGTTTGTTGTAATTATGATTTGTTATGGTGTGGTGGTGGCGGTAAAAATCACAAGGCCTCATTGGGCTGATTCAGGTCCCTCCTTTGTGTTGTCTTTAGATTGGATCAGGCTTTGGTGGGCTGATTCAGGTCCTTCCTTTGTGTTGTCTTTAGATTGGATCAGGCTTTGGTGAGCGGTTTAATGACATTGTCAGATTTTCCCTGTCTTTTGTTTTGTAGAATACGGCGGCGGTTCTTCAACAACGAAGTACCATACCTTCAACCCAGGGTTCAGCTCCAAGTCCTACGTCTACACAGGCTCCAGACCTGTCATGGTGAGTGGTAGTCCTACGTCTACACAGGCTCCAGACCTGTCATGACAGGCTCCAGACCTGTCATGGTGAGTGGTAGTCCTACGTCTACACAGGCTCCAGACCTGTCATGGTGAGTGGTAGTCCTACGTCTACACAGGCTCCAGACCTGTCATGGTGAGTGGTAGTCCTACGTCTACACAGGCTCCAGACCTGTCATGACAGGCTCCAGACCTGTCATGGTGAGTGGTAGTCCTACGTCTACACAGGCTCCAGACCTGTCATGACAGGCTCCAGACCTGTCATGGTGAGTGGTAGTCCTACGTCTACACAGGCTCCAGACCTGTCGTGGTGAGTGGTAGTCCTACGTCTACACAGCCTCCAGACCTGTCATGGTGAGTGGTAGTCCTACGTCTACACAGCCTCCAGACCTGTCATGGTGAGTGGTAGTCCTACGTCTACACAGGCTCCAGACCTGTCATGACAGGCTCCAGACCTGTCATGGTGAGTGGTAGTCCTACGTCTACACAGGCTCCAGACCTGTCATGGTGAGTGGTAGTCCTACGTCTACACAGGCTCCAGACCTGTCATGACAGGCTCCAGACCTGTCATGGTGAGTGGTAGTCCTACGTCTACACAGCCTCCAGACCTGTCATGACAGGCTCCAGACCAGTCGTGATGAGCGGTTGTCTTAGGGACCAGGTATAACAAACAATACCGCCCTGGCAGAACGTATTCTTACTCTCAGGAAAATACTGCTACTGATACTGGATATCAGATCATATGTTCAGCAAAAGGCCCATGAATGAGTTAAGCGGTTGGGCGTCTCCAATAAGGAGATAGAGACATTATAGTCGGTGTCTGTCTACGTTAACATATGGACAGTGTACTCTCTGTGTGCTCTCTGCAGCTCCCTGTAAATACACAGTGGGATGGTTTCACATTGCGGTGTAGCAGAGCCAGTGATCTAGGTCTTCTCTGAGCTCCAGAAGTGCGGTATTTCACAGCAGGGGGGGGGGGGGGGTTAGTTGTCTCAAATAAAATAAAATAAAATAAAATAAAATGTTATCTGCCACATGCGCCGAATACAACAGGTGTTGACCATACAGTGAAATGCTTACTTACAAGCCCTTAACCAACAATGCAGTTTTAAGAAATAAAAAAAAAAAGTGTTAAGTAAAAATAGCAAATAATTAAAGAGCAGCAGTAAAATAACAGTAGGGAGGCTATATACAAGGGGTACCGGTACAGAGTCAATGGTAAATAACAGTAGGGAGGCTATATACAGGGGGTATCGATACAGAGTCAATGGGAAATAACAGTAGGGAGGCTATATACAGGGGGTACCGGTACAGAGTCAATGGGAAATAACAGTAGGGAGGCTATATACAGGGGGTACCGGTACAGAGTCAATGGGAAATAACAGTAGGGAGGCTATATACAGGGGGTACCGGTACAGAGTCAATGTGAAATAACAGTAGGGAGGCTATATACAGGGGGTACCGGTACAGAGTCAATGTGAAATAACAGTAGGGAGGCTATATACAGGGGGTACCAGTACAGAGTAAATGTGAAATAACAGTAGGGAGGCTATATACAGGGGGTACCGGTACAGAGTCAATGGGAAATAACAGTAGGGAGGCTATATACAGGGGGTACCGGTACAGAGTCAATGGGAAATAACAGTAGGGAGGCTATATACAGGGGGTACCGGTACAGAGTCAATGGGAAATAACAGTAGGGAGGCTATATACAGGGGGTACCGGTACAGAGTCAATGGGAAATAACAGTAGGGAGGCTATATACAGGGGGGTACCGGTACAGAGTCAGTGTTAGTCGAGGTAATTGAGGTAATATGTACATGTAGGTAGAGTTATTAAAGTGACTATGCATAGATAATAAACAGAGTAGCAGCAACGTAAAAGAGGGTTAGGGTTAGGGGGTGGGGTTGGGGTGGTGGGGCAATGCAAATAGTCGGGGTAGTCATGATTAACTATTCAGGAGTCTTATGGCTTGGGGGTAGAAGCTGTTGAGAAGTCTTTTGGACCTAGACTTGGCACTCCGGTACCACTTGCCGTGCGGTAGCAGAGAGAACAGTCTATGACTAGGGTGGCTGGAGTCTTTGACAATTTTCAGGGCCTTCCTCTGGGGGTTAAACGTCTTCATTCTTCTTCTTCTTCTCCTCTCATTCACCTCCTCTTCCTCCCCTCCTCTTCCTCCTCCTCCTCCTCCTCCTCTTCCTCCTCCTCCTATTTCTCCCCCTCCTCCTCTTCCTCCCCTCCTCTTCCTCCCCTCCTCTTCCTCTCCCTCCTCCTCCTCCTCTTCCTCCCCTCCTCATCCTCTCCCTCCTCCTCCTCTTCCTCCTCCTCCTCTTCCTCCCCTCCTATTCCTCCTCTTCCTCTTCCTCCTCTTCCTCCTCTCCTCTTCCTCCCCCTCCTCCTCCTCCTCTTCCTCCCCCTCCTCCTCCTCCTCCTCCTCCTCTTCCTCTTCCTCCTCCTCCTCCTCCTATTCCTCCTCCTCCTCTTCCTCCCCTCATCTTCCTCCTCCTCATCTTGCTCATCCTCTTCCTCCCTCCTCCTCCTCTTCCTCCTCCTCATCTTCCTCCCCTCCTCTTCTTCCTCCTTTTCTTCCTCCTCTCCTCTTCCTCCACCTCCTCCTCCTCCTCTTCCTCCCCTCCTTTTCCACCCCCTCCTCCTCCTCCTCTTCCTCCTCCTCCTATTCCTCCTCCTCTTCCTCCCCTCATCTTCCTCCTCCTCATCTTCCTCCTCCTCTTCCTCCCGTCCTCTTCCTCCCCCTCCTCCTCCTCCTCTTCCTCCTCCTCCTATTCCTCCTCCTCTTCCTCCCCTCATCTTCCTCCTCCTCATCTTCCTCATCCTCTTCCTCCCTCCTCCTCCTCTTCCTCCTCCTCATCTTCCTCCCCTCCTCTTCTTCCTCCTTTTCTTCCTCCTCCTGCTCTTCCTCTCTCCTCCTCCCCTTCCTACCCTCCTCCTCCTCTTCCTCCACTCCTCTCCTCTTCCTCTCCTTCCTCCCCATCCCCTCCTCTTCCTCCCCCCATCTCCTCCTCCCCTCCTCTTCCTCCTCATATGTCCCAGGCGCCCAAGATGTCTCAGCACTCAGGCGGTTTCTCCTCCCACTCGGCGGCGGATCTGGGCGGTGGTCAGAGGGTCACCATGGGAGGTTTAGGAAGAGGAGGTGGAGGGCACAACTACCACGATGACATGCGTCTGGGAGGGGGGTACCAAGGAGGAGGGGGCTACCAGGTAACATTTGAATGATTCACTTTATTTGAATGATTTATTGTATTTTAATGATTTATTGTATTTTAATGATTTACTGTATTTTAATTATTTATTGTATTTTAATGATTTACTGTATTTTAATGATTTATTGTATTTTAATGATTTACTGTATCTTAACGATTTATTGTATTTTAAAGATTAATTGTAATTTAATGATTTACTGTATCTTAATGATTTATTGTATTTTAATGATTTATTGTATTTGAATGATTTATTGTATTTTAATGATTTACTGTATTTTAATGATTTATTGTATTCTGTGTACTGTATAAAACTATGTTTACTGAATCTACACCACATAAGAAATATATTTTAATTTGTCATTATAATTACTTTTCTATATATACAGTATTTAGTATACAGTAATAATTACTTTAATTTGTATATATACAGTAATACAGTAATATACTGTAAATACCAGGGTGCTGATTTATTTATGTTTTGTTCTACAGGGAGGAGGGATCTACCAGGGAGGAGGAGGGGGCATCGTGAGGGGGCAACAGATGTCCACCTTGATCCGGACGATGAGCCGTGGCCCTGGGCCAGATCCGGAGACCTCCCTGCGCTCCATGAGACTCCAGAACCTGCCTGCACAGGTATATGAATTTATATATATATATATATTATGTTTTGTGTGTGTATTGTGTGAACGTCAAATGTTTTTCTTGCAAGTGTTGTTCTGTATATCTGTGTTGTTGATATCTTTCTATCTGGATTGATGATAATCTGGCTTGATGTAGATGTTGATGATGATCTGGATTGATGATGATCTGAATTGATGTGGATGTTGATGATGATCTGGATTGATGATGATCTGAATTGATGTGGATGTTGTTGATGATCTGGATTGATGATGATCTGGATTGATGATGATCTGGGTGATTATGATCTGGATGGATGATGATCTGGATTGATGATGATCTGGATGTTGATGATGATCTGGATTTATGATGATTTGGATTGATGTGGATGTTGATGATGAACTTCTGTATGCACACCAAGACAAATTCCTCTGTTCCTGTTCCAGTTTGTTGCTTGGCAACAACACTTCCTGATTCTGTTTCTGTTTCTTGTTTCAGCCGTCCCCAGTGGCATCCTGGGTGGCTGCGGACGTCGGCGATGGGGGCAGCCTGGTCTCAGACCGCGACGCCACCTTCAGCCGCCAGCAGTCTGTCTACAGCACCGTTAGCGGAGGAGCCTACAGCTCAGGGACACAAATGAGAAAGGCAGGAGGAGGAGGAGGAGGAGGAGGAAGAGGGGGGTCCATGGTACCCATGAGACGCTCACTCAGCGGGACACTAGCCCAGAGCGGAGGAGGGGATATGATGGTTGGTGGAGCGCCCTACCGGACATTTTACACAAGATTAACACATTCCGTTTGCACGGCATGTGAAATGACTTGATAACCTGTTTCTCATACAATTGAAATGTATTTAGGAACAAACGATGCACTCCTAACTAGCTTTACATGCTGACCACACCGTTCGCGTTGAAATATAAATGTACACATACATGTTATTCAATCATTGCAACAAACTGCTCGCGCGCGTCAACGAGAGTCAGCGTAGCCAGGCGCTAAAATAGAACTGGGTTCTATTTGTGACGCTTGACGCGCTGCAAGTCCCGCCTCTCCCATCTCCTCATTGGTTTTTAGGAGCATATACCCACGTGGGTGATTGAAAGATGAACTGAGGTCCACACTTCAGTCCAGTTGGTGGTGGTAATGCATCTTAAAGTTGGTTGCCAACTGACATATAAAGTCCAAAGAAGAAGAAGAAGAAGAAGAAGGAGAAGAAGAAGAAGAAGACTGAAGGAGGAAAGATGACTAGAAACAAACTTGGATTACCCTTTTATCTGTGGATTAATTGTCGGAGCGCGTTCCCGGTCTAGTCAGCATGTTAAGGAATTTGTCAAAGCAAAGACAGGGTAGAATGCATTTTTAACGTGTCACAGTACACCTTCTTCACAGTAAAAACATTTATTTTATAATGATTGTATTCATAAGATTGTATTTGTTTTATTTTTAACATCCGGTAGGGAGGAGAGGAGATGATGATGGTCCAGCAGCAGCATTCATTTAAAGGGCCAGCGTACCGCACCATCAGCAGGATCAACAACAGGAACAACAGGATGTCCATGGGCTCCATGTCCGGGGCTTCCACCTTCCCCCCTGGGGGGAGCAGCTACAGTGGAGGAGGAGGAGGAGGAGGAGGAGGTGGAGAGTTCGTGATGGGCCAGGTGAGGGTAACGATATGATAACTTTCATTTAGTTTGCATGGAAATGTATTTTATTTGGTCAGCACACAGAACCCACTATAATACAGTATAACAATACAACCCGCTATAATACAGTATAACAATACAAATCAAATCAAATCAAATCAAATCAAATTTTATTGGTCACATGCGCCGAATACAACAGGTGCAGACATTACAGTGAAATGCTTACTTACAGCCCTTAACCAACAGTGCATTTATTTTAAACAAAAAAGTAAGAATAAAACAACAACAAAAAAGTGTTGAGAAAAAAAGAGCAGAAGTAAAAAATAAAGTGACAGTAGGGAGGCTATATATACAATAGAATAAAGTGACAGTAGGGAGGCTATATATACAGGGGGGTACCGTTGCATAGTCAATGTGCGGGGGCACCGGCTAGTTGAGGTAGTTGAGGTAATATGTACATGTGGGTAGAGTTAAAGTGACTATGCATAAATACTTAACAGAGTAGCAGCAGCGTAAAAAGGATGGGGTGGGGGGGCAGTGCAAATAGTCCGGGTAGCCATGATTAGCTGTTCAGGAGTCTTATGGCTTGGGTGTAGAAGCTGTTGAGAAGTCTTTTGGACCTAGACTTGGCACTCCGGTACCGCTTGCCGTGCGGTAGCAGAGAGAACAGTCTATGACTAGGGTGACTGGAGTCTTTGACAATTTTGAGGGCCTTCCTCTGACACCGCCTGGTATAGAGGTCCTGGATGGCAGGGAGCTTTGCCCCAGTGATGTACTGGGCCGTACGCACTACCCTCTGTAGTGCCTTGCGGTCAGAGGCCAAGCAGTTGCCATACCAGGCGGTGATGCAACCAGTCAGGATGCTCTCGATGGTGCAGCTGTAGAATTTTTTGAGGATCTGAGGACCCATGCCAAATCTTTTTAGTCTCCTGAGGGGGAATAGGCTTTGTCGTGCCCTCTTCACGACTGTCTTGGTGTGTTTGGACCATGATAGTTCGTTGGTGATGTGGACACCAAGGAACTTGAAGCTCTCAACCTGTTCCACTACAGCCCCGTCGATGAGAATGGGGGCGTGCTCAGTCCTCTTTTTTTTCCTGTAGTCCACAATCATCTCCTTTGTCTTGGTCACGTTGAGGGAGAGGTTGTTGTCCTGGCACCACACGGCCAGATCTCTGACCTCCTCCCTATAGGCTGTCTCATCGTTGTCGGTGATCAGGCCTACCACTGTTGTGTCGTCGGCAAACTTAATGATGGTGTTGGAGTCGTGCCTGGCCATGCAGTCATGGGTGAACAGAGAGTAACCCGCTATAATACAGTATAACAATACAACCCGCTATAATACAGTATAACAATACAACCCGCTATAATACAGTATAACAATACAACCCGCTATAATACAGTATAACAATACAACCCGCTATAATACAGTATAACAATACAACCCGCTATAATACAGTATAACAGTACAACCCGCTATAATACAGTATAACAATACAACCCGCTATAATACAGTATAACAATACAACCCGCTATAATACAGTATAACAATACAACCCGCTATAATACAGTATAACAATACAACCCGCTATAATACAGTATAACAATACAACCCGCTATAATACAGTATAACAATACAACGTACTGCAACAGAACAACACTGGGAGGTGAGCCCACACATATTCACATAGCCCCTGGTCCATGATGGGCCTAATCTGAGAGGTATTCTTAGCACCTAGCACACTGTCGCTATTTTACCTGCCTTGATTCTAAATGGATGTTTTTTTAATTTTTTTTAAATAATTATTATTATTAGCTATTATAAATATGAAAAATGCCTTAGTCAAGCTTTCAGATAATGAAAAGCGCTATACAAATTCAAATGTATAATTGTTATTGTTGTTATGATTATGTATTTGTATAATATTGTTATTATTGTTATTGTTATGTATTATTTGTAGGTGTTGTCGGGGTCTCAGGGGAATCTGATGATGATGCAACAGCAGAGACAGGCCTCTCTGCCCAGGACCATGTCTGTCAAGAGCATGCACAGTGTCGGGAAGGGCATGGATATCTACGACAGACAGATGGACATGACTGACAGCATGGGAAACCTCAGCGGGTAAGACATGACTGGCACTGTGCCTAATAAAACAGGTGTGGACTTTACTGTGAAATGCTTACTTACGAGCCCTTTCCCAACAATGCAAAGTAAGCAATTAGCATCATATAAAAAAGGAAATAGTAACACAATAAAATGCTAAATGATCAAAGAGGATGTTTTGATGAGGGAGGAGCGCGTTATGTCTCTTTCCCAAGAGCTTTGGATTCTGAGACGACTCCTGCATTGCTCCCGTAGTGGCAGGACTGGTTTGGGTGTGGCACCACAGCAGTTTCAGGCTTCACATTTCACACACAAACAGCCGGCGCCTAGCGGTTAGCACAGCAGATGGAAATAACACAGTGTGTTAGCTTTAGCTTAGTTACCATTCACACAGGCAAATACTTACACCATGGGAGTGAATCCTGTGAATCATTTTGGCCTGGCTGGTCAGCTAGACTGGCAATGTTGATTCAAGTATTACCTCCGTTTGCCTAATCATACACCAGGGGTTGGGTTCAACTCCATTTGAATTCCAGTCAATTGAGTTCCACGTTTTCCGCATTGAAAGCATTGAAGGAGTTGGAATTTTCAGTGTACTTCCTTTAAATGTAATTGACCCCTGTCATACACAGAGGGCCAGTTTCTCAATAGAGGAGCTTTTCATTCCAGGACCAGGCTCGTCTTGATGCACTACATTACCAAAAGTATGTGGACGCCTGCTCGTGAAACATCTCATTCGAAAATCACGGGCATTAATATGGAGTTGGTCCCCCCCCCCCCTTTGCTGCTATAACAGCCTCCACTCTTCTGGGAAGGCTTTCCACTAGATGTTGGAACATTGCTGCTGGGACTTGCTTCCATTCAGCCACAAGAGCATTAGTGAGGTCGGGCACTGATGTTGGGTGATTAGGCCTGGCTCACAGTCGGCGTTCCAATTCATCCCAAAGATGTTCAATGGGGTTGAGGGTCAGGGCTCTGTGCAGGCCAGTCAAGTTCTTCCACACCGATCGCAACAAACCATTTCTGTATGGACCTCGCTTTGTGCACGGGGGCATGCTGAAACAGGAAAGGGCCTTCCCCAAACTGTTGCCACAAAGTTGGAAGCACAGAATCGTCTACAATGTCAATTGTATACTGTAGCGTTAAGATTTCCCTTCACTGGAACTAAAGGGCCTAGCCCGAACCATGAACAACAGCCCCAGACCATTATTCCTCCTCCACCAAACTTTACAGTTGGCACTATGCATTGGAGCAGGTAGCGTTCTCCTGGCATCCGCCAAACCCAGATTTGTCCGTCGGACTGCCAGATGGTGAAGCGTGATTCATCACTCCAGAGAACATGTTTCCACTGCTCCAGAGTCCAATGGCGGCGAGCTTTACACCACTCCAGCCGACGCTTGGCATTGTGCATGGTGATCTTAGGCATTTGTGCTGTTACTCGGCAATGGAAACCCATTTCATAAAGCTCCCGACGAACAGTTCTTGTGCTGACGTTGCTTCCAGAAGCAGTTTGGAACTCGGTAGTGAGTGTTGCAACCGAGGACAGACGATTTTTACGCGCTACGCGCTTCAGTGGTCCCGTTCTGTCAGCTTGTGTGGCCTACCACTTCGCAGCTGAGCCGTTGTTGCTCCTAGACGTTTCCACTTCACAATAACAGCACTTACAGTTGACCGGGGGCAGCTCTAGCAGGGCAGAAATTTGACGAACTGACTTGTTGGAAAGGTGGCATCCTATGACGGTGCCACGTTGAAAGTCACTGAGCTCTTCAGTAAGGCCATTCTACTGCCAATGTTTGTCTATGGAGATTGCACGGCTGTGTGCTCGATTTTATACACCTGTCAGCAACGGGTGTGGCTGAAATAGCCAAATCCATTAATTTGAAGGGGTGTCCACATACTTTTGCATATATAGCGTGAGTTTCCCAGAGTGTCAGCACCATGAAATCCCCTGTCATTCATCCCCTATTCTTCATCTGAGTGTCTATTTAACCAGATTACTGTAAAGCTCTTCATGACAGCTGTTGACAACTGGGCTTTATAAATACATTTAGGACAGGAATCATTGCGATCCACAATAGATCCACGTTATAGCGCACTTGACATTTAAAGGTCATTTCTAAATGAGCCGACATCTTTACCTTAAATGCGATCTCCATGAAGGCGGTAGCATTGCCTTTAAAAGCTGCGTTGTCCACCATCGGATTGAATCCCGCCCTTTAATAATTGATCTCTTTGTGATTGGAAAGGATTAATAACTTGGACATGCCTACGGCGGTGAGGTACCTGACGGAGGAGGATGCTGACCTGCAGGTTCTGGGAGCAGCGTATATCCAACACGAGTGTTACAACAACAACGATGCCAAGAACGAGGTAATAAAGGGACTTCCTTTTGCATCCTGCGGTCACCAGATCTCTGGCTGCGTCCCAAATGACACCCTATTCGCTTTATAGTGCACTACTTTTGACCAGAACCCTATAAAACTAGTGCACTATATAGGGAATAGGGTGCCATTTGGGACACAAACCTCTGTCTCTCTGTTGTTTCCTTCTTGTGACGTTTTCCCACGTCTGATGTGGAAAGGACTACCATGTGAACTGACTAACCCTCAGATATGCATCCCTGTTGGTGTGGTACAGTATGTTCCCCAGCTGAATATAAGGAACATACATTCTTTAATGGTGGTGAGGTTGTTAGTTGCATAAGAACTATTGTGTGTCAACACATTGACGTGCTCCAGCGGTGCCAGCTGCTTATTATGAACGCCTCAACTGTAATTTATGTCATAGTTCAGCAGACGTTCATGTGATCTAAGTAGTTATAAAAGAATGCTGTCTTGTTGAAGTGACAGACAGTGGTTTGTCACAGACAGGTATCTTGTAGGACGGGAGTAGGAAACCATGGTCCTGGAGTGCTGCAGGAAGACCAGGTGTGGTGTTGAATTCAGGCTGAACTGAACTGATCAATCAGCTCAGTTGGGCAGATGTGGTGCCTATTTGGAACACTATCCTGCAGCACAGGGTTGCCTACTCCTGTTGTAGGAAGTTGTTCTGCTAACTAACGAGCAGTATTACAGACTGTTGTAGGAACTTGTTCTGCTAACTAACGAGCAGTGTTACAGACTGTTGTAGGAACTTGTTCTGCTAACTAACGAGCAGTATTACAGACTGTTGTAGGAACTTGTTCTGCTAACTAACGAGCAGTATTACAGACTGTTGTAGGAAGTTGTTCTACTAACTAACGAGCAGTGTTACAGACTGTTGTAGGAACTTGTTCTGCTAACTAACGAGCAGTGTTACAGACTGTTGTAGGAACTTGTTCTGCTAACTAACGAGCAGTCTTACAGGAAGTTGTTCTGCTAACTAACGAGCAGTATTACAGACTGTTGTAGGAAGTTGTTCTACTAACTAACGAGCAGTATTTCAGACTGTTGTAGGAACTTGTTCTGCTAACTAGCGAGCAGTATTACAGACTGTTGTAGGAACTTGTTCTGCTAACTAACGAGCAGTCTTACAGGAAGTTGTTCTGCTAACTAACGAGCAGTATTACAGACTGTTGTAGGAACTTGTTCTGCTAACTAACGAGCAGTGTTACAGATAGTACTTCATGTGTGCTGTTGTTGAAGGAGGAGTTTCAGCCAGTCCCAATTCATTCTATACCCCTTTCCCATGTGGTCTTCACCTCTCCAGACCCTACAGACCTGCAAAAACATTGAATGGTTGGGGCCAAGGCGTAGGGAGTGAATTAGGACCATAAGTTTGAGTCTGAACCTTACAGAGTTGTCCCCGTCTCTCTCTCTCTCCCACCACTAGGCGCGGCATTATAAGGCCATCCCAGAGCTGGTGAGGCTGTTCAGCAGTGAGAACCAGGAAGTGGCTCGCTACGCCACGGGGGCTGTGAGGAACCTCATCTATGAGAACATGGACAACAAGGTGTCCCTCATCGAGGAGGGAGGGATCCCACAACTCATAAATGCTCTGAAGGAGAATGACGACGAGCTACGGAAGAACATCACAGGTATGACGTTTTAAAATGGTTGTCATTCAGCAGACTGTGTGCTGTCTGGGGGTTGAGAACGGAGCGGAGGACACATTTACATTGTTCGATTGGACAAGAAAGTCATATTGTATTACATTTTAGTCATTTAGCAGACGCTCTTATCCAGAGCGACTTACAGTTTGTGAGTGCATACATTTTTCATACTGGCCCCCTGTGGGAATCAAACCGACAACCCTGGCGTTGCAAGCGCCATGCTCTACCAACTGAGCTACACGGGGCCCGGAGAAACTTCCAGTTAGGACATTCATCTCTAAGGTAGCTTAGGTAAGACAACCAGATTTCACAGTCATAGTAAGTGAAACTTTCCTGAGAGACCAAGTGCTCTCTCAGATACAGTGACAGGCCGTTGTTTGAAAAGAGAACGTGTTCTCTCTCAGTAACGTACCTGGTTAAAAAAACTTTAGGTTCAATAACAGGTATGAGAGCCCAAGTGTCTGTCACTCACACCATGGCCTCTCAATAGAGTTGACCCCATAGAAATAGAATGAGTAGAACTGAAATTCTCATTCGAGTCAACGTTCCGTGATGGGGTGGACTGGCGGCCGTATTGAGTGTAGAGTTGAATTGCTGAGATCTGAGGGCTTTTCTCCGGTCTAGTTACTGTAGTTATGGTCCCTGCCTCTCTGTACTACCTTAACCTTTCCATCCACATGTCTAGACCGGTAGCAGGCTGAGGGTTGAAACTGAAGCTATCTATTGGAACTCAAAGGAAACCCCTCAACACCTAGCTTTCTACAACAGATTCTGGGGTTAAGTGAGTTCAGGCAGACCCTATAGGGAATGGTTTGGGCGGGGGTGAGGGAGTGGCGAGCTGAGGACCCCTTTGCCCTTTATGGGACCTGAATAATACACGTCCATGAAAAGGTGGTGTCTGTTTTCGTGTGTGTGCATGCGTGCGTGTGTGTGTGTGCATGCGTGTGTGTGTGTGTGTGTGTGCATGCGTGTGTGTGTGTGTGTGAGGAGTACATAGTATAAAGGAGGGAGTTGTCTCCACCTGAGGAGTACATAGTGTTTATGAGAGAGTTGTGTCCACCTGAGGAGTACATAGTGTTTATGAGAGAGTTGTGTCCACCTGAGGAGTACATAGTGTTTATGAGAGAGTTGTGTCCACCTGAGGAGTACATAGTGTTTATGAGAGAGTTGTGTCCACCTGAGGAGTACATAGTGTTTATGAGAGAGTTGTGTCCACCTGAGGAGTACATAGTGTTTATGAGAGAGTTGTGTCCACCTGAGGAGTACATAGTGTTTATGAGAGAGTTGTGTCCACCTGAGGAGTACATAGTGTTTATGAGAGAGTTGTGTCCACCTGAGGAGTACATAGTGTTTATGAGAGAGTTGTGTCCACCTGAGGAGTACATAGTGTTTATGAGAGAGTTGTGTCCACCTGAGGAGTACATAGTGTTTATGAGGGAGTTGTGTCCACCTGAGGAGTACATAGTGTTTATGAGAGAGTTGTGTCCACCTGAGGAGTACATAGTGTTTATGAGAGAGTTGTGTCCACCTGAGGAGTACATAGTGTTTATGAGGGAGTTGTCTCCACCTGAGGAGTACATAGTGTATAGGAGGGAGTTGTCTCCACCTGTAGAGTAGAGTTATCTCTCTGTCTCTCTGTCACACCCTGTATGACTCAGAGTCCTGTCACTCTCTCTAGTCAAGCTGTTACAACACGATCTGTGTCTCTGCCTGTTCATGCTGTTGGTACACAGCCAAGGGGAACTCCTGTAGAGGAGAGAGAAAGGGCAGGCTGTAGAGAGCTGTTATGACTGCTGGGTTAGTTCCTATGAGACTGGTCATAGTGGCAACACACTAGACATGTTTTTGCTTGTTGATGTTGTCACCGAAATACGTATTTACCAGATTAAAACAGATACCAGTTGACCCGTAAACTAGATGACCAGTTTACAACCAGAAAAGTATGTTATTAAGATGCAATTTGCCACATTGTGCCCGCTGAGAAGCATGCTTTCTATTACGTTTTTGTGAACCACCCTATGGCCACTTTACTCAGCGAGTCTCTCTGGGTTTTCTGTCAGGTATTCTGTGGAACCTGTCATCCAAAGACAACCTGAAGGAGAAACTAGCCAAGGAGACGCTAGCTGAGCTCACAGAGAAGATCCTGATCCCACTGTCAGGCAGCAGAGACTCTGAGGTCATCCAGCAGAGCCCCTCCGAGGTTGACATCTTCTACAACACCACCGGGTGTCTCAGGTACAGTACACTATAGTACAGTATAGTACAGTAAAGGACAGTACAGTACACTATAGTACACTATACTATAGTACAATATAGAAAAATATAGTACACTATAGTACAGTATAGTACAGTACAGTACACTATAGTACACTATACTATAGTACAATATAGAAAAATATAGTACACTATAGTACAGTATAGTACACTATAGTACAGTATAGTACAGTATAGTACACTATACTATAGTACAATGTAGAAAAATATAGTACACTATAGTACAGTATAGTACAATATAGTACAGTATCTAGTTCACTGCAGTATAGTACAGTATAGTACACTATAGTACACTATAGTACAGTATAGTACAGTATAGTACACTATAGTACAGTATAGTACACTATAGTACACTATAGTACAGTATAGTACAGTATAGTATACTATAGTACACTATAATACAGTATGGTACAGTATAGAGTTCACTGCAGAATAGTACACTTTCTGTTCTTCTTGTTCTTCCTCTCATTCTTCACATAATTTTTCGGGTAAGGACACCGTTCCATGTCAGCTCTGATTTATGTTTGCCTGTCCCGTCCCTAACCTCTCCCCAGGAACCTGAGCTCAGTGAATGAGAAGACCAGACGGCAGATGCGGGAGACCAACGGTCTGGTGGATGCCCTGGTAGGATACATCCAGGCCTCGCTACAGGACGGCAAGGGGGAGGAAAAGGTGAGGCCCGAGCAAGATTGTAGAATAATAATTTCGTTATTGATCGGATATATAGCGCCTTTCCTGATGCTCAAAGCACTTTGCAATGAAAGGGGAAACTCACCTCAACCAACAATTTCCTATCTGGGTGACTCCACAGCAGGCATTTTGCGCCAGAACCCTCACCACACATCAGCTAATCTCATTTGAGTATGGACCTAATGATTTTTCTGTGTGTGTCCAGGGAGTGGAGAATGCAGTGTGTGTCCTGAGGAACCTCTCCTACCAACTGTACAGTGAGATCCCGCCCTCAGCCCTGCTACGTCTGGAAGGACCAACCAGAGGCCAGGAAACCAGCATGAGCGAAGCCATTGGTTGCTTTACCCCTCAGAGCAATAAAGTCAAAAATGTATGTATCACACTGTCAATCCTCTCATTCTTCTTGTCCATCTTCTTCTGTCAGTGTAGCAGTTGAACCTTAATTGTCTTAATGCTATTCAGTATGACCCCTGTCTGTGTGAAAATGGAACTCCCCTTTTCCGTCTTTCAGAGGAAGAACCAGGACATGGCTACGTTCACAGAGGTAGCCCGCATACCCAAGGGTCTAGAGTGGCTGTGGCACCCCCAGGTGGTGGGGCTGTATAACAGCGTGCTGCAAAACTGTGAGAGCAACATCACCACCCGCGAGGCTGCAGCCGGGGCTCTGCAGAACATCACCGCAGGAGACAAGAGGGTGAGGGTTGAGAATTGCCAACGGGTTCTTCGGCTGTCCCCTTAGGATAACCCTTTGAAGAACCCTTTTGGTTCCAGGTAAAAAACCCTTTGGGTTCCATGTAGAACCCTCTGTGGAAAGGGTTCTACATGGAACCCAAAAGGGTTCTACCAGGAACCAAAAAGGGTTCTACCTGGAACCAAAAAGGGTTCTACCTGGAACCAAAAAGGGTTCTACCAGGAACCAAAAAGGGTTCTACCAGGAACCAAAAAAGGGTTCTACCTGGAACCAAAAACTGTTCTCCTATGGGGACAGCCGAAGAACCCTATTGGTACCTTTTTTTTTTCTAAGAGTGTAGAATGACCTCTCTGTCTCAAAAGAGTGAGCAACTCCAAGTCAGATCACTCGCATTGATCAGGTTTATAACTCTCTGTCCAGAAAACAAGCCCTATCCCAGACACTTGTGGAGATCTGAGGATTTGAGCAATCCTAGGGGGTAGGGATTGTTTATGGACAAGGCCAAAATACAGAATTTAAAATGTTCTTGACTTGGACGTACATTTCCATTCATCCCACCCTCTCCTTCCTCAGTGGGCGGAGGTGCTGAGTCATGTGGCTCTGGACCAGGAGAGGATGCTTCCTGTGGTATTGGACAAACTGAGGACCAATAATGACCCGGAGATGAGATCCATCACCGGCTTCCTAAGAAACCTGTCACGCCATGCCAAGGACAAGAACGCCATGGGTCAGTACCATAGATAATACATGTACACGCGTTAGTACCTTTGACCCACTTCAATACAAAAGTAGTTTTGTCGGTAACTTTGTCACCGATGGGAAATTGGTTTGCGGCATACGTTTTATTTTTTAAAACATGACATAATGAGAACAGCAGATCTGAATCAACACGAGGCAGAAATCAGACTTTCATGGAATTTAGGGATTGATTTCATGGCAATGTGAGATTTGCATGGACATTTGCATTTGCATGTGGACCACAAAGTTACAATGTGTCTTTGAATGACATATAAGCGAAACCAGATGGGGGGGGGGGGGGGAACCCATTTATTTCATGCTAGAGCAAGGACCAACAACACAACACAGGTCGACCAATAAAACAATCCTCTCTCCAGCCACAAAGGTAGTGAACAACCTGGTGACTGAACTGCCCGCTGACGGTCACCAGAAGGAGCCGTCCAGCGACGTGGTGGTGAACATCTGTGGAACGCTGAACAACCTGGTGACCTCCAGCTCCGTCGCAGCCCGGGACATCGCCTTCTTCGACGGGCTGCAGAAACTAGTGGCGATCAAGAACTCCCACGACAGCAGGTATGGGAATGGGAGCAATATTGGTAGCAGTGTTTCTGCTGGTATTTAACATGGTGTTTAATAGAAACTGGTGGCCATCAAGAACTCCCATGGTAGCATGTACAGCGCTGCTTGAAAGTATGTGAACCCTACAGGGCTGGTCATTATTTTTGCTATAAAATATTAAAATAAACATGTAAAATCCTTATCTAAACCCCAATTCGTAATAAAGACATTCCAAGTAAATGACAGAGACAAAAAAAGTATATATTTTCAGAGTGTGCAGAAATATGTGAACCCCTTCAGTCAATAGATTGTGGCACCTCCATTAGCAGCGATACCTTGGACTAAACGTCTCCTACAGCCAGTAATCAGTCTCTGACATCTGTTTTGAGGGATTTTTGTCCACTCCTCCTCACAGAACTCAGCCAATTGAGTGAGGTTTGAGGGATGTCTGGCATGAACTGCCCGCTTCAGGTCCTGCCACAGCATCTCGATTGGATTTAGGTCAGGACTTTGACTTGGCCAATCCAAAACACATCTTCTTTCTCCTGAGCCATTCTTTGGTAGATTTGCTTGAATGCTTTGGGTCGTTGTCTTGTTGGAAGACCCATTTTCGGCCCAGCTTTAGCTCCTTGACTGATGGCCTGACGTTCTGTTCAAGAATCTCCTGGTATACCTCAGAATTCATGGTTCCCTTAATGATGTGGAGTCGTCCAGGTCCAGAGGAGGAAAATCAGCCCCCAGATCTTGACATTCCCACCACCATGCTTGGCTGTTGGGATAAGGTTATTTTGGTGGTAGTCAGTGTTGGGTTTTCGCCAAACATAGCGGTATTGATTGTGACCAAAAAGGTCAATTTCGGACTCATCGGTCCAGAGAATGGACTTCCAGAAACCTTCAGGTTTGTCCAGGTGGTCTCTGGCAAAGTTAAGACGGGCAGTTTGGTTCTTTTTTTGACAGCAGAGGCTTCTTCCTAGCAACCCTCCCGTGAATGGCATTTCGGTTCAGCGTTCTTATTGTTAAAGCATGCACAGTTACCTGAGATGCAGCAAGGGAGGTCTGCAAATCTCTAGATGTTATGTTTGGGTTGGCTTTTACCTGATTTATTATTGCCCTTGGGGATAGTTTGGAAGGGCGTCCACTTCTAGGCCGAGTTGCTGTCATGTTAAATGCTCTCCATTTGTAAATTATTTGCCTCAGAGTTGACTGACGGAGCTCAAATCTTTTTGAGATGATGTTATAGCCTTCCCCAGACTGATGCGCTCTCACTACCCTCGTCCTGATGTCCTCTGAGATCTCCTCTCCTCTCGGCATGGTGTGGCTTTGCATTCACCTGGATGGGTAACACCAAACTGACCAGGTTTCTTATCTCTATTTATCAGAGTCCCGCCCAAACTCTTTCCTAACGATCTCTCCTTTTGATTGGTTCATTTGGTAGCTAATTATTTACCCACGTGATTCTACTCACCTACTTGATTTAACCAATGCAACTTGGGGTTCACTTTATTTTTGCTCCTGCACTAATTCCTTTTTAATTTTGTTTTTCTACTACACGCATGATTTCCTCTACACCAACATATGGTATTGGTAAATATAAACCTGTTATGTCAGATCAAAAAGACTGGTTCTGATTAAAATAAGATTTCATGGTAAAAACTTTAAAAAATCTGTAATTGCACAAGGGGTTCACATACTTTCAAGCAGCACTGTAAATGGAAAATGAGTAGCAGTGGAATATTAGTAGCACTGTTTCTGGACAGGAGGAGGAATGTTGAGACAGAAGATTTTACTGACCACGCGAATTGACCCGGAAATGTTCCAGGGTTCGAGTGTGAATGGTAATAGTAATGGCGAGAGGGGACAGCCATGTCTCGCTCTCTGCAACAGCGAGGATTTTGGAGTTGTTAGTATGCATGCAAGCTCTCGGCTATACTAGTGCCTAGAGTTTTTCCTGGACATTTCGTCAGTTTTTATGAGAGAGAGCCATTCAGACGCCCACTACCGTTCCCCACAGTGACAGTGTTTCCAGGAGGAGTGGATACTGAACACAATGTGCACACGATATACCACCTTTCCGACAATGTGGTAGCACATTTCCCTAGCATTTCCCCCAGCCCTGTCTGCCTGTCTGTCCCTGGCCAAACACACAGATGTGGTATTATGAGGCCACGACTGAAATGGGAAAAATATAATTATCTTATAATGCCCCTTGGTCTTGGAACAAGCTGCAAAATACTTGAAAACTGGAGGAGAGGGAATCGCTTGCTGAGTAAAGCTCTGATTTGTATGTATTGTATTGTCTTGTCTTGTGTGTACACACTGTCTACTTCCTGCTGACCTCTTGACAGGTCCCCCTTCCAAAAAGAGGTTTCTAACCTCAAGGATTTTTTTCCTGGTTAATATTAAGGTTAAATAAAGATGAAATAAAACTTAAAATGAGCAGAAACAATTCAGACAGACCTAATGTCACTCCCATGATAAGGATACCCACCTCTCTTATCAAATTAGGACAATGTCTACTTGATCAGCCCACACAGAGAGATGGTGGGTATAGAATATTCACTGTCCCTTTTATTGTGGTAATTTTCCAGTTAAGTATTAGTTACTGGGAATTAAGTTTTGTCTTGTGTCTTGAAAGAACGGTCAAACTGAAAGTCTTCAACAAAAAGCCAAGGCAGTACTTTTGTGATCTTTAATTAAAGGGGCTTTTATTGAATTGTCTTACCATTAGAGCAGGGGGTTCTTCAACTTTTTCAGCTCGAGAAAAACCTGCTTTAGAGTATTAGAGCGAATCTCAGTCCAACTGCTTGTTTTTTAAGCTGGTCTTTATGGTGTCTCTCTTGTAGCCCAGCTAGTTAATAACCTGGTCTTTATGGCGTCTCTCTTGTAGCCCTGGGAAGCTGAAAGCAGCCAAAGCAGCAGCCACAGTCCTCTGCAACATGTTCCAGTACAAGAAGCTGCACAAGGACTACAAACAGGTGAGAAACACCACTGGAGAATGGTAGAGAGGAGAGGATCACAGACTACTGGAGAATGGTAGAGAGGAGAGGATCACAGACTACTGGAGAATGGTAGAGAGGAGGATCACAGACTACTGGAGAATGGTAGAGAGGAGGATCATAGACTACTGGAGAATGGTAGAGAGGAGGATCACAGACTACTGGAGAATGGTAGAGAGGAGGATCACAGACTACTGGAGAATGGTAGAGAGGAGGATCACAGACTACTGGAGAATGGTAGAGAGGAGAGGATCACAGACTACTGGAGAATGGTAGAGAGGAGGATCACAGACTACTGGAGAATGGTAGAGAGGAGGATCACAGACTACTGGAGAATGATAGAGAGGAGAGGATCACAGACTACTGGAGAATGGTAGAGAGGAGGATCACAGACTACTGGAGAATGGTAGAGAGGAGAGGATCACAGACTACTGGAGAATGGTAGAGAGGAGGATCACAGACTACTGGAGAATGGTAGAGAGGAGAGGATCACAGACTACTGGAGAATGGTAGAGAGGAGGATCACAGACTACTGGAGAATGGTAGAGAGGAGGATCACAGACTACTGGAGAATGGTAGAGAGGAGGATCACAGACTACTGGAGAATGGTAGAGAGGAGAGGATCACAGACTACTGGAGAATGGTAGAGAGGAGAGGATCACAGACTACTGGAGAATGGTAGAGAGGAGGATCACAGACTACTGGAGAATGGTAGAGAGGAGAGGATCATAGACTACTGGAGAATGGTAGAGAGGAGAGGATCATAGACTACTGGAGAATGGTAGAGAGGAGAGGATCACAGACTACTGGAGAATGGTAGAGAGGAGGATCACAGACTACTGGAGAATGGTAGAGAGGAGGATCACAGACTACTGGAGAATGGTAGAGAGGAGGATCACAGACCACTGGAGAATGGTAGAGAGGAGGATCACAGACTACTGGAGAATGGTAGAGAGGAGGATCACAGACTACTGGAGAATGGTAGAGAGGAGGATCACAGACTACTGGAGAATGGTAGAGAGGAGGATCACAGACTACTGGAGAATGGTAGAGAGGAGGATCACAGACTACTGGAGAATGGTAGAGAGGAGGATCACAGACTACTGGAGAATGGTAGAGAGGAGGATCATAGACTACTGGAGAATGGTAGAGAGGAGGATCATAGACTACTGGAGAATGGTAGAGAGGAGAGGATCATAGACTACTGGAGAATGGTAGAGAGGAGAGGATCATAGACTACTGGAGAATGGTAGAGAGGAGAGGATCACAGACTACTGGAGAATGGTAGAGAGGAGGATCACAGACTACTGGAGAATGGTAGAGAGGAGGATCACAGACTACTGGAGAATGGTAGAGAGGAGGATCACAGACCACTGGAGAATGGTAGAGAGGAGGATCACAGACTACTGGAGAATGGTAGAGAGGAGGATCACAGACTACTGGAGAATGGTAGAGAGGAGGATCACAGACTACTGGAGAATGGTAGAGAGGAGGATCACAGACCACTGGAGAATGGTAGAGAGGAGGATCACAGACTACTGGAGAATGGTAGAGAGGAGAGGATCACAGACTACTGGAGAATGGTAGAGAGGAGGATCACAGACTACTGGAGAATGGTAGAGAGGAGGATCATAGACTACTGGAGAATGGTAG
>NW_028158654.1:0-5000 GCF_964263955.1 Coregonus lavaretus | reverse complement strand
AGCCGTTTACATTTGTTGGATGACATGAAAATAGAACTCTTTGTCCACGCACAGAAGTGGTGGGTTTTGGCGTCCAAATGAAAACGCATGAGCAGAAAATAACCCCACACCTACTGTAAAATAGGGTGGTGGATCTTTGATGTTATGGGGCTGTTTTCCTTCCACTGGTTCTTGTTAAAAATCACAATTTTTGCAATGGCCATCTCAGTCTCCGGACTTGAAACGCATTGAAAACCCGTTGTTTGAATTGAAGACTAAGGATATCAAGGATCCGGAAGGATTCTGAATGAAGCAATGGTCTAAGATCCCTCCCAATGTGGTCTCCAATCTCATAAAAACATTTCAGAAAAAAGCTCAGTGCTGTTATCCTCGCAAGGTGAGGTATTGAAAACGGGTGTCAACAATTGTTTTATTACTCTGAGCAATTGTAGTAGTATAAATTAATATAATTTCCCAATGTTTTGGAGCATACAATATAGCATTTTAAAAATATTTTATACAGTAATTTTTGCTAATCTTTATCAAGGGTGTCACTAATTGTGGACCGCACTGTATTTAAAGAAGACCTTCCTCCTGAAAGGTGTTGTTCAAGTCTATTTTTGGTATTGATATATATTCAATGGGTAAATATAAAGTAAATGTATATATTTTAATAGTGTTCTCTTAGTAAAGTATGTTCAGATGAATTTTGGTATTACAATAACATGAATATTTTTGGAAAAATATATTTCATGCATCGACATCAAGAGAAGACAATGATTTGCTGTGTCCATGATTGGACCATGAGACTACGTTTAACTATCTACGATATGGAAAACATATGATTTTTATTTTTACATTGTGCTTTTTAACTGTTCACTGCAGATGTGTGTCAAATAAACTGCATATTTTATAACTAATAAAGACAAAAAGTAATTAAATGGGTTTTGTTATTGAGGTTTCATATCAACCAGGGTCAGGAGTTTTTCTTGACCAAGTTACCTGACCAAGTTGCCTGACCAAGAATTGACCAAGTTACCTGTGGTCCTCTGTAGCTCAGCTGGTAGAGCACGGCGCTTGTAACGCCAAGGTAGTGGGTTTGATCCCCGGGACCACCCAT
Organism: Coregonus lavaretus; assembly: GCF_964263955.1. Classification (NCBI taxonomy): domain Eukaryota; kingdom Metazoa; phylum Chordata; class Actinopteri; order Salmoniformes; family Salmonidae; genus Coregonus; species Coregonus lavaretus. Next base: position 3,901 of record NW_028158654.1, on the reverse strand, counting down.
ACACAAAAATGTATGCACGCATGACTGTAAGTCGCTTTGGATAAAAGCGTCTGCTAAATGGCATATAATAATAATAATTACCTGACCAACAGTTGACCAGGTTACCTGACCAACAGTTGACCAGGTTACCTGATTAAGATATAGTTTCCCAAATGTAATACATTTATTAGAAATAGCCTCGGAAGACCAGGCTTTTAGAGATTTGTAAGGATGTCACTGAGTGACTATATTTGAAATAATATTATTAGGCATGTAATATATAGACAACTTTGGGCCCTAGTTTTTCCTGTTCAGGTCACGTGTTCAGGAAAAACTCCTGCTCTTTCACAACAGGATGTAGCTGCAATTGTGCTCCACGCAGAAGACTGGCAATGGCCGTGTTTGAGCGCATCAATTCTGACAGACTGACTGATCTACAAATCAACTTGCATCCAAAATAATTACTCATTATGATTTGTAGATCAGTGATTCCGCACAGGTGGTGAACTGCAATTCAGTAGAATGGTTGCTCTAAAACACTACCTGTGAGTTTTCAGCACCCTCCTTGTTTGCATACTAGCTGGTGCTCAGAGAGGATGGAATGATACAGTTCCAACCTCTACTGGACTAACCCTAATATCTGGCCCAACCTACTGGACTAACTCTAATATCTGGCCCAACCTACTGGACTAACTCTTATATCTGGCCCAATCTACTGGACTAACCCTAATATCTGGCCCAACCTACTGGACTAACTCTTATATCTGGCCCAATCTACTGGACTAAATCTTATATCTGGCCCAATCTACTGGACTAACCCTAATATCTGGCCCAACCTACTGGACTAACTCTTATATCTGGCCCAATCTACTGGACTAACTCTTATATCTGGCCCAATCTACTGGACTAACCCTAATATCTGGCCCAACCTACTGGACTAACTCTTATATCTGGCCCAATCTACTGGACTAACCCTTATATCTGGCCCAATATACTGGACTAACTCTTATATCTGTCCCAATCTACTGGACTAACTCTTATATCTGGCCCAATCTACTGGACTAACCCTTATATCTGACCCAACCTACTGCCTGCCCTACACAGAGCCTTATGCTGCCTTCATAACCAAGTGGGAAGGTGGTAATTACCAGTTGTGAAGTCATAAAGGTGGTCCTCTATAGCTTAGTTGGTCCAGCATGGTGCTTGCAATGCCAGGATAGGGGGTTCGATTCCTGGGACCACCCATATGTCAGATGTATGCGCGCAGGACTCCAAGTCGCTTTGGATAAAAGCGTTTGTTAAATGGCGTATATTATTATTAAATAAACGTTGGATGCATTCACATGCTTTGAACCTGTTGAGAAATTCAATTTTCTAATGGCCAACAATCTGCGTCAACCATAAACTAAAAGTACAGCTTTCATGCTTGGAAAGAAATCATAGTATTAAAAAGACATATTAATAGATAGCTTTTTATAAATCATGTTTTGATACATAGGGGTTGGGTTAAATACGGAAGACACATTTCAGTTGTACATTCAGTTATACATTCAGTTGTACATTCAGTTGTTCATTCAGTTGTACATTCAGTTGTACATTCAGTTGTTCATTCAGTTGTACATTCAGTTGTTCATTCAGTTGTACATTCAGTTGTACATTCAGTTGTTCATTCAGTTGTACATTCAGTTGTACCCCCTTTCCCTTTCCCTTTGTTGGTGCATTTAACTGCCCGAAAATGCCTTTATTGAAGTCATTTCCTTAGTAGGTGACGTCAGAGGTCAGCATGTGGGAGAAGTTGGAGCTCAGAGACGATGGACAAGTTTCCCCACTAGTAAATACCAGCTGGAGGGCCGTTCAGGTGGATTGTTCCCAGTGATATGTGGTACATTTACCTTCCCACTTGGTTAGGAATGTAGAATGATGTCCTACAGTATGGAAACCACACCCTTCTTCCACTCCCTCCCTCCCTCCCTCCTTCCACTCCCTCCCTCCCTCCTTCCCTCCCTCCTTCCACTCCCTTCTTCCACTCCCTCCCTCCCTCCTTCCTCTCTCCCCCTCCCTCTCCTTCCACTCCCTCCCTCCCCCCTCCTTCCCCCCCCCTCTCCCTCCCTCCTTCCACTCCTTCCCTCCCTCCCTCCTTCCTTCTTTCCTCTCTCCCCCTCCCCCCTCCTTCCACTCCCTCCCTCCCTCCTCCACTCCCTCCCTCCCTCCTTCCACTCCCCCCCCCCTCCCTCCTTCCACTCCCCCCCTCCCCCTCCCCCCTCCTTCCACTCCCTCCCTCCTTCCACTCCCCCCTCCTTCCACTCCCTCCCTCCCTCCCTCCCTGTGTTATCCCTTGGCGGTGGTTGTAAGGGAAGGAGAGACGGAGGGAGTGGAAATAAATATTACTGTGATGAAAATTCCAAATTGTCTGCATGATCAAATAACATTCAGCTCAGACACCCATACATACCCCACAATACATGCCACCAGGGGTCTCTTCACAGCCCCCAAGTCCAAAACGAATTCATGGCAAGGCACAGTATTATACAGAGGCCATGATCGCATGGAACTCCCTTCCATCTCCAATTACTCAAGCAGTGAGGGGACACACGCACACACGCAGACACATTTTAACACGCATTATTATTTTGTTGTATTGTTTGTATATAATTGTATTTTAAATTTGTGTGACTGTCCTCGTCTATCAGTGTATCAGTGTTTTGTTACTTGTCATGTTTTGTGTTTTTTTGTGGACCCCAGGAAGAGCTAATGGGGATCCCAATAAACGAATAACCGCTAGGGAAGGGGGCACTGAGATTATTGTTATGATAAGAACGTTCCCAATCAGAGGCAGCTGTCGCTCGTTGCCTCTGATTGGAGACCATACTTAGGCAGCCTATTGGCACTATTGAGTTGTGGGATCTTGTTCCGGGTAAGGTTTGTTGTATGTACAACCTTAGGACTACACGTTTCGTTTGTTTGTTGTTTTGTCGTGTGTTTATTCAGTGTAAATAAACATGTACGTATATCACGCTGCGCCTTGGTCTGACGCGTCATTCAACGAACGTGACACAAAGGCTCATGCAAGGTGACTTACATATGAAACGGGCTGGACCAGTAAATTGCCCTAAACTACACAAGGGGTAGCTTTTGTCTTAAATATTTCTATTGAACATAATTCTAAACAAACCCTATGAAATTAGAATGAATGTATTTCCACGTTAACATTAAAACAAAATCACAGAATACTTCAGCAGACCACTCAACAACTTTATATATTTTTCACACACAGTTCACATAACAGGTATCTTATACAAATTGCATATAATAGCATGAAGTGTAAACACCAAGGTCCTTCAAAAAATGTCAGTGAAATGATCATTGGAATGAAATTTTATACACTGAGTGTACAAAACATTAAGAACACCTTCCTAATATTGAGTTGCACCGCCCCTTTTTGTCCTCAGAACAGCCTCAGTTCGTTGCGGCGTGGACTCTACAAGGTGTCGAAAGCGTTCCACAGGGATACTGCCCCATGTTGACTTCAAATGCTTCCCACAGTTGTGTCAAGTTGGCTGGATGTCCTTTAGGTGGTGGACCATTCTTGATACACACGGGGAAACTGTTGAGCGTGAAAAACCCAGCAGCATTGCAGTTCTTGACACAAACCGGTGCACCTGGCACCTACTACCATACCCTGTTCAAAAGGCACTTAAATCTTTTATCATGCCCATTCACCCTCCGAATGGCACACATCCATGTCTCAATTGTCTCAAGACTTAAATCCTTCTTTAACCGGTCTCCTCCCCTTCATCGACACTGATTGAAGTGGATTTAACAAGTGACATCAATAAGGGATCATAGCTTTCACCTGGATTCACCTGGTCAGTCTATGTCATGGAAAGAGCAGGTGTTCCTATTGTTTGTACACTCAGTTTAA
>NW_028158655.1:0-1000 GCF_964263955.1 Coregonus lavaretus | reverse complement strand
CTCTGTAATATTATAATAAATATACTACATTATGTGCTCTGTATATTATAAGCACATATAATGAACATGTATTTACCACAGCAATATATTGTTGTTGTGGTCTCAGATCAGATGTGTGTGATTTGGTGTGATGTTGCTACACAACGCTAAGCGTGACCCTGTGATATGGTTAAATGAACTGTTAAATGAACAAAGGCTCATGCCATATTTCCATAAACACTATGCAAAAAATTATGTGGCTTCATAACATGCCCTTTGGAGTGGAAATGAGGTCAGTTCAAAGAGGAACCGTCTCCCCTTTTAACTCAAAACAGGACTGTTTATATGAATCCTTCTTTACAGCTTAGTTTAACGTTTAGTCAAACAGTCACAATCTAAAAGGTTCCGGTCAATCTAGATCCGATGTGTAATTAATATCAGATAAAGTCCTCTTCATTGATCTGTTATTTTATCATTTTGTCTTCCTCACATGTGCCACTACGAGTAAACAAATAGATTTTCAATTTTGTATGCAAGAGGATATCAATATTAATGATTGCCTTTGTTTTCAGCTGTGACTGTGAGCCTGGGTTTTCTGGCCGACACTGTGAGGAAGACATCAATGAATGTGCCTCCAGCCCCTGCCAAAATGGAGGCATTTGCCAAGACCTGGTGAACAGGTTGGTACCTACAGTACCAGGACACCCCTTGTACCATATCTGCTTTAATATTTACCCCATTACCTTACCTGGTCATTTAAGCTATCGCTAAATGAATATGGCATCATTGAAGCCTTAGCTAGCTAGCTAACACCTTCTATATGTAATTTGTATTTTTGACTCCCAAATGACACCCTATCCCCTGTATATCCTCTGTATAGTGCACTATAGGCCATGTGGGCCCTGGTCAAAAGTAGTGCACTATATAGGGAATAAGGTTACATTTGGAACGCATCCTATCTCTCTGAAGTATTTGTTTTGAACCGTTAGCGCAGGAACAAAAACAAGTTTAAAATGAGCCC
>NW_028158656.1:10000-21496 GCF_964263955.1 Coregonus lavaretus | reverse complement strand
TACCCCCTCCAGTGTACTACCTCCTGAGTGTACTCCCTCCTGAGTGTACTCCCTCCTGAGTGTACTCCCTCCAGTGTACTCCCTCCAGTGTACTCCCTCCTGAGTGTACTCCCTCCTGAGTGTACTCCCTCCAGTGTACTCCCTCCAGTGTACTCCCTCCAGTGTACTCCCTCCTGAGTGTACTCCCTCCTGAGTGTACCCCCTCCAGTGTACTCCCTCCTGAGTGTACTCCCTCCAGTGTACTCCCTCCTGAGTGTACTCCCTCCAGTGTACTCCCTCCAGTGTACTCCCTCCAGTGTACTCCCTCCTGAGTGTACTCCCTCCAGTGTACTCCCTCCTGAGTGTACTCCCTCCAGTGTACTCCCTCCAGTGTACTCCCTCCAGTGTACTCCCTCCAGTGTACTCCCTCCAGTGTACTCCTTCCTGAGTGTACTCCCTCCAGTGTGCTCTCTCCAGTGTACTCCCTCCTGAGTGTACTCCTTCCTGAGTGTACTCCCTCCAGTGTGCTCTCTCCAGTGTACTCACTCCTGAGTGTACTCCCTCCAGTGTACTCCCTCCTGAGTGTACTCCCTCCTGAGTGTACTCCCTCCTGAGTGTACTCCCTCCAGTGTACTCCCTCCAGTGTACCCCCTCCAGTGTACTCCCTCCAGTGTACTTCCTCCAGTGTACTCCCTCCAGTGTACTCCCTCCAGTGTACTTCCTCCAGTGTACTCCCTCCAGTGTACCCCCTCCAGTGTACTCCCTCCAGTGTACTTCCTCTATTTACCCCCTCCAGTGTACTCCCTCCAGTGTACTCCCTCCTGAGTGTACTCCCTCCAGTGTACTCCCTCCAGTGTACTCCCTCCTGAGTGTACTCCCTCCTGAGTGTACTCCCTCCTGAGTGTACTCCCTCCTGAGTGTACTCCCTCCTGAGTGTACTCCCTACAGTGTACTCCCTCCAGTGTACCCCCTCCAGTGTACCCCCTCCTGAGTGTACTCCCTCCAGTGTGCTCCCTCCTGAGTGTACTCCCTCCTGAGTGTACTCCCTCCAGTGTGCTCTCTCCAGTGTACTCACTCCTGAGTGTACTCCCTCCAGTGTACTCCCTCCTGAGTGTACTCCCTCCTGAGTGTACTCCCTCCTGAGTGTACTCCCTCCAGTGTACTCCCTCCAGTGTACCCCCTCCAGTGTACTTCCTCTATTTACTCCCTCCTGAATGTACTCCTTCCTGAGTGTACTCCCTCCAGTGTGCTCTCTCCAGTGTACTCACTCCTGAGTGTACTCCCTCCAGTGTACTCCCTCCTGAGTGTACTCCCTCCTGAGTGTACTCCCTCCTGAGTGTACTCCCTCCAGTGTACTCCCTCCAGTGTACCCCCTCCAGTGTACTCCCTCCAGTGTACTTCCTCCAGTGTACTCCCTCCAGTGTACTCCCTCCAGTGTACTTCCTCCAGTGTACTCCCTCCAGTGTACCCCCTCCAGTGTACTCCCTCCAGTGTACTTCCTCTATTTACCCCCTCCAGTGTACTCCCTCCAGTGTACTCCCTCCTGAGTGTACTCCCTCCAGTGTACTCCCTCCAGTGTACTCCCTCCTGAGTGTACTCCCTCCTGAGTGTACTCCCTCCTGAGTGTACTCCCTCCTGAGTGTACTCCCTCCTGAGTGTACTCCCTACAGTGTACTCCCTCCAGTGTACCCCCTCCAGTGTACCCCCTCCTGAGTGTACTCCCTCCAGTGTGCTCCCTCCTGAGTGTACTCCCTCCTGAGTGTACTCCCTCCAGTGTGCTCCCTCCTGAGTGTACTCCCTCCAGTGTACTCCCTCCAGTGTACTCCCTCCTGAGTGTACTCCCTCCAGTGTGCTCCCTCCTGAGTGTACTCCCTCCTGAGTGTACTCCCTCCAGTGTGCTCCCTCCTGAGTGTACTCCCTCCTGAGTGTACTCCCTCCAGTGTGCTCCCTCCTGAGTGTACTCCCTCCTGAGTGTACTCCCTCCAGTGTACTCCCTCCAGTGTACTCCCTCCTGAGTGTACTCCCTCCTGAGTGTACTCCCTCCTGAGTGTACTCCCTCCAGTGTACCCCCTCCAGTGTACCCCCTCCAGTGTACTCCCTCCTGAGTGTACTCCCTCCTGAGTGTACTCCCTCCAGTGTACCCCCTCCAGTGTACCCCCTCCAGTGTACTCCCTCCTGAGTTTACTCCCTCCAGTGTACCCCCTCCAGTGTACCCCCTCCAGTGTACTCCCTCCTGAGTGTACTCCCTCCTGAGTGTACTCCCTCCTGAGTGTACTCCCTCCTGAGTGTACCCCCTCCAGTGTACCCCCTCCAGTGTACCCCCTCCAGTGTACCCCCTCCAGTGTACTCCCTCCTGAGTGTACTCCCTCCTGAGTGTACTCCCTCCTGAGTGTACTCCCTCCAGTGTACCCCCTCCAGTGTACCCCCTCCAGTGTACTCCCTCCTGAGTGTACTCCCTCCAGTGTACCCCCTCCAGTGTACCCCCTCCAGTGTACTCCCTCCTGAGTGTACTCCCTCCTGAGTGTACTCCCTCCTGAGTGTACCCCCTCCAGTGTACCCCCTCCAGTGTACCCCCTCCAGTGTACCCCCTCCAGTGTACTCCCTCCTGAGTGTACTCCCTCCAGTGTACCCCCTCCAGTGTACCCCCTCCAGTGTACTCCCTCCTGAGTGTACTCCCTCCTGAGTGTACTCCCTCCTGAGTGTACCCCCTCCAGTGTACCCCCTCCAGTGTACTCCCTCCAGTGTACCCCCTCCAGTGTACCCCCTCCAGTGTACTCCCTCCTGAGTGTACTCCCTCCTGAGTGTACTCCCTCCTGAGTGTACCCCCTCCAGTGTACCCCCTCCAGTGTACCCCCTCCAGTGTACTCCCTCCAGTGTACCCCCTCCAGTGTACCCCCTCCTGTGTGCTCCAGGACCGATTACTGTGAAGACGTGCATCAGCATAAATACTCACAAATGAATCCTGTGGGACACAGCCCTGGACAGAACCACTGATGCTTTTCTCCTTCTCCCTCCCTCCCTCCCTCCCTCCCTCCCTCCCTCCCTCCCTCCCTCCCTCCCTCCCTCCCTCCCTTCCTCCTGGTTTCTATTGGTTTATAATATGACATATTGGCTCCAGTTCCCAGTACATAATCACACTCGTTACACAGAGACAGGCTACAGCAGGCTACAGCCGGCCGCCAACACAAACAAACACTGGACGTTGCTGTGAAATCAAAACATAAATTAGCTTCTCCTTTATTAGGGAGAAAATAGGACGTCTTTCCAACATTCTTAACAATGTTATCTCACCATCATTGTTTGTCTCCTGACTATAACCGCCTCCGAGCTATACCTTAAAGGCGCACTCTGCAATATTTACTGATGTTTAGTGGTCATTCAGAGAGAGTGTTCCAACTAGGCCAATCAGGTCAGAGGGTGTGGTTGTGTGAATAATGTGCATTTAAAGTACAGGATGCAGTTCCTATCGCACACAGGATGTTACTGATGTCAAAGGAATGTGGGTCAGCGCCTTGCCTCTCTTTAATTTCGCTCTGTTACGCTGACTAAGAGGTAAAGGATGAAAGGAGATGGGTGGGAGCCTTTTCCTCCAGTGCTTTATAACTGCTTTGAAATGGAACATATAGCAGTCTGTAGCACTGGGCCTTTACTAGTCCTGTTGTAGCGGACTGACATAGCAGTCTGTAGCGCTGGGCCTTTACTAGTCCTGTTGTAGCGGACTGATATAGCCATCTGGAGCGCTGGGCCTTTACTAGTCCTGTTGTAGCGGACTGATATAGCCATCTGGAGCGCTGGGCCTTTACTAGTCCTGTTGTAGCGGACTGACATAGCCATCTGGAGCGCTGGGCCTTTACTAGTCCTGTTGTAGCGGACTGACATATCCATCTGGAGCGCTGGGCCTTTAATAGTCCTGTTTTAGTGGACTGATATAGCCATCTGTAGCGCTGGGCCTTTACTAGTCCTGTTGTAGCGGACTGATATATCCATCTGGAGCGCTGGGCCTTTAATAGTCCTGTTTTAGTGGACTGATATAGCCATCTGGAGCGCTGGGCCTTTACTAGTCTTGTTTTAGTGGACTGATATAGCCATCTGTAGAGCTGGGCCTTTACTAGTCCTGTTTTAGTGGACTGATATAGCCATCTGGAGCGCTGGGCCTTTACTAGTCCTGTTTTAGTGGACTGATATATCCATCTGTAGTGCTGGGCCTTTACTAGTCCTGTTTTAGTGGACTGATATATCCATCTGTAGTGCTGGGCCTTTACTAGTCCTGTTTTAGTGGACTGATATATCCATCTGTAGTGCTGGGCCTTTACTAGTCCTGTTTTAGTGGACTGATATATCCATCTGTAGTGCTGGGCCTTTACTAGTCCTGTTTTAGTGGACTGATATATCCATCTGTAGTGCTGGGCCTTTACTAGTCCTGTTTTAGTGGACTGATATATCCATCTGTAGTGCTGGGCCTTTACTAGTCCTGTTTTAGTGGACTGATATATCCATCTGTAGTGCTGGGCCTTTACTAGTCCTGTTTTAGTGGACTGATATATCCATCTGTAGTGCTGGGCCTTTACTAGTCCTGTTTTAGTGGACTGATATAGCCATCTGGAGCGCTGGGCCTTTACTAGTCCTGTTGTAGCGGACTGATATAGCCATCTGGAGCATTTTAGTACATTTATCAGCCAAAACATGACATCCACGCTGTATTCAAGAGCATGTTGAGCACCTTTATCTCTTGAATGTTTTGTCATTCAGGTCCAAAAAGTCACTTCTACAATGGGCAAATATATATAGAAGGTTTCGTTAAAATCAAAAGGGGTGTGTCAAAAAGCGATTTGAATTCAAATGGATTTACCCTACAACAAAAACACCAAGCCCAGCAGATTGTGTTTGGTCCCACCTCTATGCATTCCCTCTCTAACTGTTTGGTTCGGTCCATGTCTTTCCTCTTGTCTCTAACTGTTTGGTTCGGTCCCATGCCCTCTGTGGGCCTGCCTGGCTAGGAGCAAGGCTGGAATTCTTCTCCCAACAAGAAGTTCTCTCTTTGTTTGGTTCAATGCTCTCTGGAATCTAATCAAAATCATACCAACCAGGAGACACAAACAACACAGCCCAAACAATGGTCCCAGTTCAGTCCGGCCCTGTCCGTTTCCACACACACACACAGGTTAAAGGTTAATTTGAGTCACACAGCAACTTGGTCTCAACAAAATATCTCTTCTTCTCTTTTCCCCTAACTGCTCTAAATGACATTAGTGACTGAGACTGAAATATCAACAATCACAGTAGACCGTGGCATTCCAGGAAATCAGAGGCCCCTTATGTGTGTTTGTGTGTGTGTGTGTGTGCGTTTGTGTGTGTGTGTGCATGCAGGTGCATATGTGTGTGTTTGTGTGTGCATGCACAAGCGTGTTACTCATTAGTGTGTCCTTACGTCAGACATTCGTTCTGATGGTCGTTGTATTTAGGTGAGTCCTCCATTCCCACTGCTAGAGAGCAGACACATGACCTCAAACACATGACATCAATCCACACATCATGATCCGAAGTCAACACAACAGTGGGTGTGTGTCGTTCTGAGGTGCTGGTTGTGGTCAGATCAATCGACAGCATTTATATATCCACAAAGATGACACTATCCAACATCCAACAATCTCTCTGATAACTCACTTCCTTATTGACCCAGATCAGATGAAGCCTATTCAGATACCGGGACCTCTAGGGTCTAAGTGTTCCTTTTCTCCCTGGTACAGTAGTTCATGACCTCTAGGGGTCTAAGTGTTCCTTTTCTCCCTGGTACAGCAGTTCATGACCTCTAGGGTCTAAGTGTTCCTTTTCTCCCTGGTACAGTAGTTCATGACCTCTAGGGTCTAAGTGTTCCTTTTCTCCCTGGTACAATAGTTCATGACCTCTAGGGTCTAAGTGTTCCTTTTCTCCCTGGTACAGCAGTTCATGACCTCTAGGGTCTAAGTGTTCCTTTTCTCCCTGGTACAGCAGTTCATGACATCTAGGGTCTAAGTGTTCCTTTTCTCCCTGGTACAGCAGTTCATGACCTCTAGGGTCTAAGTGTTCCTTTTCTCCCTGGTACAATAGTTCATGACCTCTAGGGTCTAAGTGTTCCTTTTCTCCCTGGTACAGCAGTTCATGACCTCTAGGGTCTAAGTGTTCCTTTTCTCCCTGGTACAGCAGTTCATGACATCTAGGGTCTAAGTGTTCCTTTTCTCCCTGGTACAGCAGTTCATGACCTCTAGGGTCTAAGTGTTCCTTTTCTCCCTGGTACAGTAGTTCATGACCTCTAGGGTCTAAGTGTTCCTTTTCTCCCTGGTACAGTAGTTCATGACCTCTAGGGTCTAAGTGTTCCTTTTCTCCCTGGTACAGTAGTTCATGACCTCTAGGGGTCTAAGTGTTCCTTTTCTCCCTGGTACAGTAGTTCATGACCTCTAGGGGTCTGAGTGTTCCTTTTCTCCCTGGTACAGTAGTTCATGACCTCTAGGGTCTAAGTGTTCCTTTTCTCCCTGGTACAATAGTTCATGACCTCTAGGGTCTAAGTGTTCCTTTTCTCCCTGGTACAGCAGTTCATGACCTCTAGGGTCTAAGTGTTCCTTTTCTCCCTGGTACAGCAGTTCATGACATCTAGGGTCTAAGTGTTCCTTTTCTCCCTGGTACAGCAGTTCATGACCTCTAGGGTCTAAGTGTTCCTTTTCTCCCTGGTACAGTAGTTCATGACCTCTAGGGTCTAAGTGTTCCTTTTCTCCCTGGTACAGTAGTTCATGACCTCTAGGGTCTAAGTGTTCCTTTTCTCCCTGGTACAGTAGTTCATGACCTCTAGGGGTCTAAGTGTTCCTTTTCTCCCTGGTACAGTAGTTCATGACCTCTAGGGGTCTAAGTGTTCCTTTTCTCCCTGGTACAGTAGTTCATGACATCTAGGGTCTAAGTGTTCCTTTTCTCCCTGGTACAGTAGTTCATGACCTCTAGGGTCTAAGTGTTCCTTTTCTCCCTGGTACAGTAGTTCATGACCTCTAGGGTCTAAGTGTTCCTTTTCTCCCTGGTACAGTAGTTCATGACCTCTAGGGTCTAAGTGTTCCTTTTCTCCCTGGTACAGTAGTTCATGACCTCTAGGGTCTAAGTGTTCCTTTTCTCCCTGGTACAGTAGTTCATGACCTCTAGGGTCTAAGTGTTCCTTTTCTCCCTGGTACAGTAGTTCATGACCTCTAGGGTCTAAGTGTTCCTTTTCTCCCTGGTACAGTAGTTCATGACCTCTAGGGTCTAAGTGTTCCTTTTCTCCCTGGTACAGTAGTTCATGACCTCTAGGGTCCAAGTGTTCCTTTTCTCCCTGGTACAGTAGTTCATGACCTCTAGGGTCTAAGTGTTCCTTTTCTCCCTGGTACAGTAGTTCATGACCTCTAGGGTCCAAGTGTTCCTTTTCTCCCTGGTACAGTAGTTCATGACCTCTAGGGTCTAAGTGTTCCTTTTCTCCCTGGTACAGTAGTTCATGACCTCTAGGGTCTAAGTGTTCCTTTTCTCCCTGGTACAGTAGTTCATGACCTCTAGGGTCCAAGTGTTCCTTTTCTCCCTGGTACAGTAGTTCATGACCTCTAGGGTCCAAGTGTTCCTTTTCTCCCTGGTACAGTAGTTCATGACCTCTAGGGGTCTAAGTGTTCCTTTTCTCCCTGGTACAGTAGTTCATGACCTCTAGGGTCTAAGTGTTCCTTTTCTCCCTGGTACAGTAGTTCATTACCAGACCCTCCTCACATCAGGTGTCCCCAGGTCTGAATCCGTCCCTGATTGATGGAGAGAATGTGTGCGTCCCAAATGGCACACTATCCCCTATATAGTGCACTACTTTTGACTAGAGCACTCAATAGCAGTGCACTATATAGAGAATAGGCTGCCATTTGGGATGCATATTTGTGTTTCAGCTTTCCAGCCCTGGAGTTGAAATGCCCTTACGCAAATAGTGAACAATCCTCTTCATACACTATATATACAAAAGTATGTGGACACCCCTTCAAATTAGTGGATTCGGCAAATTTTTCCGCCACACCCGTTGCTGACAGGTGTGTAAAATCTAGCACACAGCCATGCAATCTCCAGACAAACATTGGCAGTAGAATGGCCTTACTGAAGAGCTCAATGACTTTCAACGTGGCACCGTCATAGGATGCCACTTTTCCAACAAGTCATTTTGTAAAATTTCTGCCCTGCTAGAGCTCGCCGGTCAACTGTAAGTGCTGTTATTGTGAAGTGGAAACGTCTAGGAGCAACAACGGCTCAGCCGCGAAGTGGTAGGCCACACAAGCTCACCGAACGGGACCGCCAAGTGCTGAAGCGCGTAGCATGTAAAAAATCATCTGTCCTCGTTTGCAACACTCACTAACGAGTTCCAAACTGCCTCTGGAAGCAACGTCAGCACAAGAACTGTTCGTCGGGAGCTTCAAGAAATAGGTTTCCATGGCCGAGCAGCCACACACAAGCCTAAGATCACCATGTGCAATGCAAAGCGTCGGCCGGAGTGGTGTAAAGCTCGCAGCCATTGGACTCTGGAGCAGTGGAAACGCGTTCTCTGGAGTGATGAATCACGGATCTGGCAGTCCGACAAACAAATCTGGGTTTGGCAGATGCCAGGAGAACGCTACCTGCCCCAATGCATAGTGCCAACTGTAAAGTTTGATGGGAGGAGGAATAATGTTCTGGGGCTGTTTTCATGGTTCGGGCTAGGCCCCTTAGTTCCAGTGAAGAGAAATCTTAACGCTGCAGCATACAATGACATTCTAGATGATTCTGTGTTTCCAACTATGTGGCAACAGTTTGGGGAAGGCCCTTTCCTGTTTCAGCATGACAATGCCCCCGTGCACAAAGCGAAGTCCATGCAGAAATGGTTTGTCGAGATCAGTGTGGAAGAACTTGACTGGCCTGCACAGTGCCCTGACCTCAACCCCATCAATCACCTTTGGGATGAATTGGAATGCCGACTGCGTGTCAGGTTAATCGCCCAACATCAATGCCCGACCTCACTAATGCTCTTGTGGCTGATTGGAAGCAAGTCCCCTCAGCAATGTTCCAACATCTAGTGGAAAGCCTTCCCAGAAGAGCGGAGGCTGTTATAGCACCAAAGGGGGTTCCAACTCCATATTAATGCCCATGATTTTGGATTGAGATGTTGAACGAGCACATGTCCACATAATTTTGTTCATGTAGTGTATCTTGAAGATCTAACCCTAACCCAAATGTGGTGTTCCACAGGGATCGATTCCTGGACTTCTGTTATTTCTGATTAATGTTAATGATCTGCTAAACTAAACCAATACAGTATATCCCCCTAGTTAGACCCAGGTCTGTTTATCTACAGTACCTATCCCCCTAGTTAGACCCAGGTCTGTTCATCTACAGTACCTATCCCCCTAGTTAGACCCAGGTCTGTTCATCTACAGTACCTATCCCCCTAGTTAGACCCAGGTCTGTTCATCTACAGTACCTATCCCCCTAGTTAGACCCAGGTCTGTTCATCTACAGTACCTATCCCCCTAGTTAGACCCAGGTATGTTCATCTACAGTACCTATCCCCCTAGTTAGACCCAGGTCTGTTCATCTACAGTACCTATCCCCCTAGTTAGACCCAGGTCTGTTCATCTACAGTACCTATCCCCCTAGTTAGACCCAGGTCTGTTCATCTACAGTACCTATCCCCCTAGTTAGACCCAGGTCTGTTCATCTACAGGACCTATCCCCCTAGTTAGACCCAGGTCTGTTCATCTACAGGACCTCCCTATAGTTAGACCCAGGTCTGTTCATCTACAGTACCTATCCCCCTAGTTAGACCCAGGTCTGTTCATCTACAGTACCTATCCCCCTAGTTAGACCCAGGTCTGTTCATCTACAGTACCTATCCCCCTAGTTAGACCCAGGTCTGTTCATCTACAGTACCTATCCCCCTAGTTAGACCCAGGTCTGTTCATCTACAGTACCTATCCCCCTAGTTAGACCCAGGTCTGTTCATCTACAGTACATATCCCCCTAGTTAGACCCAGGTCTGTTCATCTACAGTACCTATCCCCCTAGTTAGAGCCAGGTCTGTTCAGCTACAGGACCTCCCTATAGTTAGACCCAGGTCTGTTCAGCTACAGGACCTATCCCCCTAGTTAGACCCAGGTCTGTTCAGCTACAGGACCTATCCCCCTAGTTAGACCCAGGTCTGTTCATCTACAGTACCTATCCCCCTAGTTAGACCCAGGTCTGTTCATCTACAGTACCTATCCCCCTAGTTAGACCCAGGTCTGTTCATCTACAGTACCTCCCCCTAGTTAGACCCAGGTCTGTTCAGCTACAGTACCTCCCCCTAGTTAGACCCAGGTCTGTTCATCTACAGTACCTATCCTCCTAGTTAGACCCAGGTCTGTTCATCTACAGTACCTATCCCCCTAGTTAGACCCAGGTCTGTTCATCTACAGTACCTATCCCCCTAGTTAGACCCAGGTCTGTTCATCTACAGTACCTATCCCCCTAGTTAGACGCAGGTCTGTTCATCTACAGTACCTATCCCCCTAGTTAGACCCAGGTCTGTTCATCTACAGTACCTCCCCCTAGTTAGACCCAGGTCTGTTCAGCTACAGTACCTCCCCCTAGTTAGACCCAGGTCTGTTCATCTACAGTACCTATCCCCCTAGTTAGACCCAGGTCTGTTCATCTACAGTACCTATCCTCCTAGTTAGACCCAGGTCTGTTCATCTACAGTACCTATCCCCCTAGTTAGACCCAGGTCTGTTCATCTACAGTACCTATCCCCCTAGTTAGACCCAGGTCTGTTCATCTACAGGACCTATCCCCCTAGTTAGACCCAGGTCTGTTCATCTACAGTACCTATCCCCCTAGTTAGACCCAGGTCTGTTCATCTACAGGACCTATCCCCCTAGTTAGACCCAGGTCTGTTCATCTACAGGACCTATCCCCCTAGTTAGACCCAGGTCTGTTCATCTACAGTACCTCCCTATAGTTAGACCCAGGTCTGTTCATCTACAGTACCTATCCCCCTAGTTAGACCCAGGTCTGTTCATCTACAGTACCTATCCCCCTAGTTAGACCCAGGTCTGTTCATCTACAGGACCTCCCTATAGTTAGACCCAGGTCTGTTCAGCTACAGGACCTGTCCACATTGGTCTTGTTAAGTCTATCTGGGAGTGATTAAACTCCTCCTGTCATCTGGGCACCTTTCTTCTTACATTTTATTCCCTGAATTAAGAGGCAAGATCAAATATTTTCCTTCCTGAGGCTCAAGGTATTTTTATTCTCTGGACATTGGAGTCTTTATTTTCTATTTGTCTTGGTCCCTATCTCATCTCTCTTTTTCTCTCTAGTTCTCTCAGTCTCTCGCAGGGAATATTCTGGTGGAAAGGTTTTTTGATCTCTCTTGTGGAAATAAATTAACAAGATTTCCTGAGTTCATGTAAAAATGGCTGAGTGAGGGGGACTCAAAATATGAATGGTAATCTTCGGCTTACAGTGATGTTATTCATAATTCATAAACTG
>NW_028158656.1:0-5000 GCF_964263955.1 Coregonus lavaretus | reverse complement strand
AAGTTTTAAGTTCCTCGGTGTACATATCACTGACAAACTGAAATGGTCCAACCACACAGACAGTGTGGTGAAGAAGGCGCAACAGCGTCTCTTCAACCTCAGGAGGCTGAAGAAATTTGGCCTGTCACCTAAAACCCTCACAAACTTTTACAGGTGCACAATTGAGAGCATCCTGTCGGGCTGTATCACCGCCTGGTATGGCAACTGCACCGCCCGTAACCGCAAGGCTCTCCAGAGGGTGGTGCGGTCTGCACAACGCATCACCGGGGGCAAACTACCCGCCCTCCAGGACACCTACAGCCCCCGATGTCACAGGATGGCCAAAAAGATAATCAAGGACATCAACCACCCGAGCCACTGCCTGTTCACCCCGCTATCATCCAGAAGGCGAGGTCAGTACAGGTGCATCAAAGCTGGGACCGAGAGAATGAAAAACAGCTTCTATCTCAAGGCCATCAGACTGTTAAATAGCCATCACTAGCACATTAGAGGCTGCTGCTGCCTATTGAAATCACTGGCCACTTTAAGAAATGATACACTAGTCACTTTAATAATGTTTACATATCTGCACTACTCATCTCATATGTATATACTGTATTCTATAATATTCTACTGTATCTTAGTCCATGCCGCTCTAACATCACTTCTCCATATGTACGGTAGTGTATGTATATATTCTTAATTCCTTCCTTACTTAGATTTGTGTGTATTGGGTATATGTTGTGAAATTGTTAGATATGACTTGTTAGATATTACTGCACTGTCGGAGCTAGAAGCACAAGCATTTCGCTACACCCGCAATAACATCTGCTAAACACGTGTATGTGACCAATAAAATGTGATTTGATTTGATATCAGAAATATCACCACTTAGTAGGTGCTGATCTAAGGTCAGTTCTCCCTAGTCATCCGTTCTCCTGTAGAGATCTGTGCTTGAAGACAACTACTATTCCTTGGATCCACTGGTTCTGTCTGAGAGATCTGTGCTCGAAGACTACTAATATTCTTTGGACCCACTGGTTCTGTCTGAGAGATCTGTGTTTGACTACTATGACCTAAGACCCACTGGTTCTGTCTGAGAGATCTGTGTTTGACTACTATGACCTAAGACCCACTGGTTCTGTCTGAGAGATCTGTGTTTGACTACTATGACCTAAGACCCACTGGTTCTGTCTGAGAGATCTGTGTTTGACTACTATAACCTAATACCCACTGGTTCTGTCTGAGAGATCTGTGTTTGACTACTATAACCTAATACCCACTGGTTCTGTCTGAGAGATCTGTGTTTGACTACTATGACCTAAGACCCACTGGGTTTGTCTCAGGGAGGATGGAATGTGGAATGAATGGTTGTATGGTAAATGACCATATTAGGCTGCATGGGGTTACATGAGGAATCGCTCTCTACACACATCCGTGCTGTTCCAATGAAATACACTCATCTCAAATACCAGCGCTGTCTCACCAAATAACACACTGTCTTACCGTGTGTGTGTGCTGCAATTGTGTGTGTGTGTGTGTGTGTGTGTGTGTGTGTGTGTGTGTGTGTGTGTGTGTGTGTGTGTGTGTGTGTGTGTGTGTGTGTGTATGTGTGTGTGTGTGTGTGTGTGTATGTGTGTATGTGTGTGTGTGTGTGTGTGTGTGTGTGTGTGTGTGTGTGTGTGTGTGTGTGTGTGTGTGTGTGTGTGTGTGTGTGTGTGTGTGTGTGTGTGTGTGTGTCAATAGACAAAACATGCTTCAACAGGCTGGCTCTCTCTTTCTCTCTGTCTACTTTTCTTTTGGTCCTTGGTTGCCTTCTCCCACCCCACCCAGTTTATTAGTGCTTCTAAAGACCACAGATGTTCCCCAGCCAACCACCACATCGTTTCAGCAGAGAAAATAGAGAAGCAGCAGAGATGGCCTTGACCATGTAGCCATGCTGTTCAGCTCTCTGCTCTATTCCCCTAAAGCACACAGTCAGTCAGCCATTCAGTCAGTCAACCATTCAGTCAGTCAGTCAGTCAGTCAGTAAGCCATTCAGTCAGTCAGTCAGTCAGCCATTCAGTCAGTCAGTCAGTCAGTCAACCATTCTGTCAGTCAGCCAGTCTGTCAGTCAGTCAGTCAGTCAGTCAGAGAGTGAGTCAGCCATTCAGTCAGTCAGTCAGTCAGTCAGTTAGTCTGTCAGTCAGCCATTCAGTCAGTCAGTCAGTCAGTCAGCCATTCAGTCAGCCATTCAGTCAGTCAGTCAGTCAGTCAGTCAGTCAGTCAGTCAGTCAGTCAGTCAGTCAGCCATTCAGTCAGTCAGTCAGCCATTCAGTCAGTCAGTCAGTCAGCCATTCAGTCAGCCATTCAGTCAGCCATTCAGTCAGTCAGTCAGTCTGTCAGTCAGTGTCAGTCAGTCAGTCACTCAGTCAGCCATTCAGTCAGTCAGTCAGTCAGTCAGCCATTCAGGCAGTCAGTCAGCCATTATTTCAGTCAGTCAGCCATTCTGTCAGCCAGTCAGTCAGTCAGTCAGTCAGTCAGTCAGTCAGTCAGTCAGCCATTCAGTCAGTCAGTCAGCCA
This sequence comes from Coregonus lavaretus, assembly GCF_964263955.1. Taxonomy (NCBI): domain Eukaryota; kingdom Metazoa; phylum Chordata; class Actinopteri; order Salmoniformes; family Salmonidae; genus Coregonus; species Coregonus lavaretus. The sequence goes on along the minus strand of NW_028158656.1, from coordinate 2,459 downwards.
TTCTGTCAGTCAGTCAGCCATTCTGTCAGCCAGTCAGTCAGTCAGCCAGCCATTCAGTCAGTCAGTCAGCCATTCTGTCAGTCAGTCAGCCAGTCAGTCAGTCAGTCAGCCAGTCAGTAAGCACCCAGTAGCTCTCATAGTGCCCTCAAAGCTCATCACTAAGCTAAGGATCCTGGGACTAAACACCTCCCTCTGCAACTGGATCCTGGACTTCTTGACGGGCCGCCCCCAGGTGGTTAGGGTAGGTAACAACACATCTGCCACACTGAACCTCAACACGGGGGCCCCTCAGGGGTGCGTGCTCAGTCCCCTCCTGTACTCCCTGTTCACCCATGACTGCATAGCCAGGCACGACTCCAACACCATCATTAAGTTTGCAGACGACACAACAGTGGTAGGCCTGATCACCGACAACGATGAGACAGCCTATAGGGAGGAGGTCAGAGACCTGGCCGTGTGGTGCCAGGATAACAACCTCTCCCTCAACGTGACCAAGACAAAGGAGATGATTGTGGACTACAGGAAAAAAAAGAGGACTGAGCACGCCCCCATTCTCATCGACGGGGCTGTAGTGGAACAGGTTGAGAGCTTCAAGTTCCTTGGTGTCCACATCACCAACAAACTATCATGGTCCAAACACACCAAGACAGTCATGAAGAGGGCACGACAAAGGCTATTCCCCCTCAGGAGACTGAAAAGATTCGGCATGGGTCCTCAGATCCTCAAAAAATTCTACAGCTGCACCATCGAGAGCATCCTGACTGGTTGCATCACCGCCTGGTATGGCAACTGCTTGGCCTCAGACCGCAAGGCACTACAGAGGGTAGTGCGTACGGCCCAGTACATCACTGGGGCAAAGCTTCCTGCCATCCAGGACCTCTATACCAGGCGGTGTCAGAGGAAGGCCCTCAAAATTGTCAAAGACTCCAGCCACCCTAGTCATAGACTGTTCTCTCTGCTACCGCACGGCAAGCGGTACCGGAGTGCCAAGTCTAGGTCCAAAAGACTTCTCAACAGCTTTTACCCCCAAGCCATAAGACTCCTGAACAGCTAATCATGGCTACCCGGACTATTTGCACTGCCCCCCCACCCCATCTTTTTACGCTGCTGCTACTCTGTTAATTATTCATGCATAGTCACTTTAACTCTACCCACATGTACATATTACTTCAACTACCTCAACTAGCCGGTGCCCCCGCACATTGACTCTGCACCGGTACCCCCCTGTATATATAGCCTCCCTACTGTTATTTTATTTTACTTCTGCTCTTTTTTCTCAACACTTTTTTGTTGTTGTTTTATTTTACTTTTTTATTAAAAATAAATGCACTGTTGGTTAAGGGCTGTAAGTAAGCATTTCACTGTAATGTCTGCACCTGTTGTATTCGGCGCATGTGGCCAATAAAATTTGATTTGATTTGATTTGATTTGATCCACAGGTCTTTCTATGCATAATCTCAGGGGTGCATCCCAAATGCCATCCTTAGTGCCCTATGGGCCCTGGTCAAAAGTAGTGAACTATATAGGGTATAGAGTGCAATTTGGGATGCACACAGAGAGGGTTTTTATGTAATTGGTTTTGATGTCATCTCTCTCAGAGCTCTGGGGTTGTCTGTGTCAGAGAATCACTCACACAAAACACAGCATTTTTCAGGGAACAATAAAAGTCACCACAGAAATACTGAAGGCTGCTCATCATCTGGTGAGAGAATGACAAACACACATACCTTCCTTGAAAGAGTTGTTTCATGTGGTTTGCCGCGTGTGTGTGTGTGTGTGTGTGTGTCTGTGTGTGTGTGTGTGTGTGTGTGTGGTGTGTGTGTGTGCGTACATGAACTGCATGAGTGTGTGTTTAGTCTGCTTCTACCAGCAGAAAGGGGCTTGTGGTCTGACAGAGGATGATAAAGCAGCCTGAGTGTGTCCCTCTTTGGTGAGCTTGCATCCTTCTCTGACATCATTCCCGTTAGCACACGGTTGGCTGGCTCTGGCTGGCTCTGGCGGGGTCTAACTGGGCGTGACCAGGTGCTTATATCAACAGGATAGGATGAGGTAATTACTAAGTATTCTCTGCTACATGACACTTTTAATGACACAGGAAGCTTTTATACATCTTCACTTCTTCAAACATTGGACATTTCTGTAACATTCAACAACATCCAAGCAATGACAGATTTGTAGTAACAAGCTGGAGAAATAGTATCATTTGTGTGAATACCGACTTCTCAGTTAGACTGTCAGAGAGAGAGAGAGAGAGAGAGAGAGAGAGAGAGAGAGAGAGAGAGAGAGAGAGAGAGAGAGAGAGAGGGAGAGAGAGAGAGAGAGAGAGGGAGAGAGAGGGAGAGAGAGAGCAGAGCGAGAGAGAGAGAGAGAGAGAGGAGAGGACAGAGCGAGAGTGAGAGAGAGAGTGAGAGAGAGAAGGGGGAGAGAGAGAAGGGGGAGAGAGAGAGAAGGGGCGAGAG